>NC_030827.1:65288220-65368220 GCF_001704415.2 Capra hircus | reverse complement strand
CTGTGTGTGTCTGTGTGTGTGTGTCTGTGTGTGTGTGTGTGTCTGTGTGTGTGTGTTGTGTCTGTGGTGTGTGTGTGTCTGTGTGTGTTGTGTCTGTGTGTGTGTGTCTGTGTGTGTCTGTGTGTGTGTGGTCTGTGTGTGGTGTCTGTGTGTGTGTGTCTGTGTGTGTCTGTGTGTGTCTGTGTGTGTGTCTGTGTGTGTCTGTGTGTGTGTGTCTGTGTTTCTCTGTGTGTGTGTCTGTGTGTGTCTGTGTGTCTCTGTGTGTGTGTCTGTGTGTGTCTGTGTGTCTGTGTGTGTGTGTCTGTGTGTGTGTGTCTGTGTGTGTGTGTCTGTGTGTGTCTGTGTGTGTGTGTCTGTGTCTGTGTGTGTGTGTGTGTGTCTGTGTGTGCACACCTGTGTGTCTATTCGTATCTTTGTTTTCATCGTCCTCAAGAAGCAGTGTTCCACATTTCACCTCAGCTTTGTTACGACAGGAGTTTATCTGGAAGATACTTTCCTGCCAGATGCAAATCTGTATGAAAATCACTGAGCACAGATTTCAGTTTTGTGTCCTCTTCAGAGAACTCCATGAGTCCCTGTTCTGCATCTCAGCTTGGCCGACATTCTCAAATATCCTGGCCCCCTGAAAATACAGTGGACACTTTCTTTCTTCACTCCAGTTGTCCGACTCTGTGCGACCCCCTGGAGTGCAGCCCGCCAGGCTCCTCTGTCCATGGGATTCTCCAGGCAAGAATACGGAAGTGGGCTGGCATGCCCTCCTCCGGGGGATCTTCCCGACCAGGGATGGAACCCGCGTCTCTGTGTCTCCTGCGTTGGCAGGCAGGTTCTTTACCACCAGCGCCACCTGGAAAATCCCTCTGAGAGGACGCTGGGCCTCTTAAAACTTTGTGTGATTTAGTGCAGTGCAGCCTCCTGGACTGCTTCCATGTGCTCTGAGCCCGGGGAGGAAATACGACAGATGCCTGTTTGTCCAGAGCAAGGAATCGGTCCACAGGCCCGTCTGTGTGTCCACTCAGCTCAGCAGCTGGAGGGTCCACCTCTGGGTAGGTTTTCTTCTCCTGAGGGTGTTGCTCCCTACAGCTGCACTAGCTTCTTAGCAGTAGTGAGCTGCCAAGAAATATAAAAAATGATGCAGAGAATATTAAAAGCTTCCCCTGGGCCTGTGGAACAGATGCTTTTTATTACAGAGAATATGCTTTCTGTGCCTGAAATTCAGTGTAGAAAGCCCCTCATCACCCAGCCAGGCTGCCCCTGGACTCGGAGGAATAATGCATGCGTGCATGCTCAGTCATGTCCATCTCCTTGCACCCCTGTGGACTATGGCCTGCCAGGCTCCTCTGTCCACGGGATTCTCCAGGCAAGAATACTGGAATGAGTTGCCATTTCCTCTTCCAGCGGATCTTCCCAACCCAGAGTTCAAATCCGTGTCTCCCGCATCTCCTGCATGGGCAGGCAGACACTTTATGACTGAGCCACCTGATGGCTGGGGTAATCAAGGTGATGGCTTCTTCCTCCCGACCATGATAATTATGTGGTTGGTGCTACAGATTCCAATGACCAGTTCAAAAGTTGGCCAAAGGCATGCCTAGCACCAGCCTCAACTGCAAAATTAACCTGCCAGACTTCAGACAATGTGTAGGTTCTCTGTGTGAAGACCAGACATCAAGTGTGCGTGTGTGTGTCTGTGTATGTCTGTGTGTGTGTGTGTGTGTGTGTGTGTGTGTGTGTGAAGGTGAGGATAGGAAAGGAGAATTCATGAGTTCACGCTCAGTCGTGTCTGACTCTTTGTGACCGCATGGACTGTAACTCACCAGGCTCCTCTGTCCGTGGGATTCTCCAGGCAAGGATACTGAAGAGGGTAGCCATTTCCTTCTCCAGGGGATTTTCCCGACCCAGGGATCGAACCCATATCTTATGTGTTGGTACTCAGGTTCTTTACCACCAAGCTACCTGGGACATCCCTAATGTCTGTAGCATTCTCTAATTTTGATTGCCGTAAGAAGTCTAATCAAGAGAGCATATTTGTCATCTGAGTTTCTTGCCTACCTCCATATTTTTTTCAGTTCTTATCTGATATTCCTGAGCTATATGTATCCTCCCCTGGAACTTGGGCCCGGCCAGGGGAGGGCAGAATGTGAGTATCTGGCTTCTGCGTCCCCCTCTTCTCCTGATCTACTTCGAAAGACCCACCCTTTGGCCCCTTTGCGAGCGGCCAGCCACTGGATCACGTGACAGAAGACAGATTTCTCTAGCTCTTCCCTTAACTGGCCCTTGACATCCTCACATCATGCCCTTCAGCCTTTCTTCTGGTGACCCCAGATACTGTCCTGGGCTCTGGAAGCCCCATCCTCCTCCGGGATTTTGTTTTGTTTTGTAATTTATTTGGCTGTGCTGCGTCTTAGTCGTACACTCGGGAACTTTGATCTCGTTGCAGCATGCCTGATCTATAGTCGTGGCATGCAGACTCTTAGTTGAGGCCTGTGGGATCTAGTTCCCCGACCAGGGATCGAACCTGGGCCCCGCCCTGGGAGTTCGGAGTCTTCGCCACTGGACCACAGGGGAAGTCCCCCTCCTCTGGTTCTGATGACAGCATCTGTCACGACAGATGCGTTCCCCGGGCCTCTCACTGCACCACCCCCCGACAGCATCCACACCAGAAACAAAACAGTGTGGCCCGTCCAGCGCACGTGTGTCTCCCGCGTGCCCGAGGAGACAGATTGAGTTATCTGCAGTGATGTGGGTGCTACTAGAGTCTGTCATACAGTGTGAAGCAAGAAAGAGAAAAAACACCTATCATATATTAATGCAGACATATGCAATCTGAGAAACTGGTACAGACGAACCTACTTGCAGGGCAGGAATAGAGATGCAGACTCAGAGAACAGGCTTGCGGATCCAGCGAGAGGAGGATGGGGGACAAACTGGGAGCGGAGCACTGACACATACCCACTTCCGTGTCACGAGCGGGAAGCTGCCTTAGAGCCCAGGAGCTCTGCTATGACCTGAAGGGGGTATATGCATACGTAAGGCTCACCCACGTTGTACAGCAGAAACTCACGCAACATTGTAAAGCGGCGAGACTCCAATTTTAAAATTTTTTAATTAAATTAAAAAAAAACAAGCATTGTCCTTAGAAAGGTTCTCTTCTCATGGATTATTCTCTCTTTTACTGGTTTCTCAGGAGTGGAATGAATGAATCAAAAGAGCATAAGCATCTGGGAGCTCTTCATCCTTGCAGTGAAGTCATGAGCATTTGGGAGCTCTTCATCCTTGTAGTGAAGTTGCTCAGTCGTGTCCGACTCTTTCTTACCCCATGGACTTTAGCCCAGCAGGCTCCTCCATCCATGGCATTTTCCAGACAAGAATACTGGAGTGGGTTGCCATTTCCTTCTCCAGGAGATCTTCCCCACCCAGGGACTGAACTCAGGTTTCCCGCATTGTAGGCAGACGCTTAACCGTCTGAGCCACCAGTATTCTTATCTGGAAAATCCCATGGACAGAGGAACCTGGTAGGCTACAGTCCATGTGGTCACAAAGAGTCGGACACGACTGAGCGACTTCACTTTCACCTTCATCCTTGTAGTCAAACACCTCCCTGAGAGGGTCGTGTCCACGTGGGCACCAAGCGCTTCCTCACCTGTCACTGTGCTTTTCCAGGTGACAGAGGAGACGAGCATCATCCTACAGACCCTGGGCTACACGTGCACGTGTCGGGGAATCATCAACGTGAAAGGAAAGGGAGACCTGAAGACCTACTTCGTCAACACGGAGATGTCACGGTCCCTTTCTCAGAGCAACCTGACCTCCTGAAGCCTCGCCTTTGTTTCAGCGAGAGGACTGTACCTTCAGGACGATGCCAATGCACTTTCTGACTGCCACTCGTGTCCCGCGTCTGTGGTGTGTGTGTGCTCTGTTCTGTCCTCCGGAGCCTCTGCAGACTCCTTCCTGTGACCTGGTGGCCTGCCGTTCGGTGTCTGACGTGTGCCAAGGTCGCCCTGCCACTTGCACTGTGCTTACTCCTAGCAGAAGGGAAAGGAGCGCGCGCTACCGCAGAAGAGCCTCCAGCGAAACTGACAAAGAGGGGAGAGGTGAAACAAACAAAAATTCTTAAGGCAATAAAACTAGGGGTGGGGGGCTGTATATTCTCTTCCGGTGCATGTTCTCTTCTGGGAAATATGGTAGCTCGCCAACCGCATCCGCTAGTCTGATACTAAAACACACAGTATTTGTGACTAAGTTGACTCTGTCGCCCCACCTGGAATCTGACGTGTTCGCCCACGTGTCTCATTGCAGTGACTGTCCACGGGCCCAGCTGGGACCCGGGGGCCCCGCCACCCTGCTCTGTCCTGTCTTGTGCCAGCGACACCTCGCCATCCGTCACCAGAATTAGTTCTTACTACCTAGGACTAGTTTTGTACCAGACGCGTCTGATGTTTTGATGCCATTGTCTTTTGTAAGGTTAATTCATTAAAAGTTTTATGTACTTTGGTTGATCGTCTGTGTCTTCCCCACCCCACCCCCCGCTCCCTTTCCAGAATTGAGTTGGTTTTCCGCGTCTTCTCCCCTGGACAGAGCTGTTTCCGAAGGGACTCTCTGGAGCAGAAGTGGAGCTATCCTTTTTCTTCCCCTGCAGTTTATTTATTTGGCTGCATCGGGTCTTAGTTGCAGCACCTGGGATCGTCGTTGCATCGTGGTGGACCTTACGTCGCAGAGCATGGTCTCTCCAGTTGTGGCCCACAAGCTCAGTAGTTGCTGCTCAGGCTTGGTTTCTCCAAGACACGTGAGATCCTAGTTCCCCGACCAGGGAGGAAACCCACGTCCCCTGCTCTGCAGGGAGGATTCCAAAGCACTGAGCCACCAGGGAAGTCCCTGAGATTGTTGAGCCCTCCTGGAGTAACTTAGATGCAGACAGAGCTTGGGGTGCTGGTCACTGGCTATGCAGCACTCTGGAAAGTGTCACACGAGTTCCACCTTGACCTCTCTATAGAGCATTCTCAGGAGATGTGGGTTCGATCTCTGGGTCAAGAAGATCCCCTGGAGAAGGAAATGGCAACCCACTCCAGTATTCTTACCTGGAAAGGCCCATGGACAGAGAAACCTGGTGAGCTACAGTCCATGGGGTCGCAGAAGACTTGGGCATGACTTAGCTACTCAACAACAACAACATAGAAGATTTACAGGGAAAAATATTTTACTAGTAGAATGATTCTCTGCTAGCATCAGCACACACTCTGTCCACATACTCTGATCTACGGTAATACTTCAGTAGAGCTGAGAGACACAGAATAATTTGGAATTCTGTACATCAGCATCCCAGTCATTTGAACTAATGAGAGAAGATGCCAAAACCCCATGGGTTGCCAGTTATGTCTGAGGAGACTTAAGATGGCCAAAAGGCAACGTCTATGCGCTGCTGAAGAGAGGAACCCTGGAAAAGCGTGTTTTTGTAAATCCAACACTGAAGTTTTGGTATCTTCCTTTACATAAAGATATCATACTTTACCAAAGTGAAAGTGAAGTTTCTCAGTGGTGTCCGACTCTTTGCAAACCCATGAACTGTAGCCTACCAGGCTCCTCCATCCATGGGATTTTCCAGGCAGGAATACTGGAGTGGGTTGCCATTTCCTTCTCCAGGAGCTCTTCCCAACCCAGGGATTGAACTTGGGTTGTAGGCAGATTCTTTACCGTCTGAGCCTCCAGGGAAGTCCAATACTTGACCAAAGAGAGGAGTAAATAGCAGGTTGGCCAAAAAGCCCGTTCGGGTTTTTCAGTAAGCTGCCATGAGACAATCCAAACAAAACTTTTTGGCCAACCCAGGTCATGCATAATGGAATGTCTAAAAGCAGGGCTGCAAACGCCAGCCGGGCTGGGCAGACCGTAGCTCAGGGTAGGCCTCTGTAGATGGTAGAGGACCCCAGTGATCCACTAGGAAGCGGCTGGGAACTTGGGCTTGAAGCAGGAAAGCCCTAGGTTTGATCCCTGCCTCTGGTGTTTTGCTAGCTGTGAGACTTTGAACACACATTTCAGTTTCTCTTCGGAGTATCGTCCTCATTTGCAGCTCGTGGGGTCAAGTGTGATTAACAGAGCTAACGGCCGTGAGAGGGGCTGGCGCGCGCCCGGGCCTTGCTCCTGCCAGTGCGTTGCAGGATCAACGTGGCCGCCCTGCCGGGACTGTGGCTCATACTCGGCAAAAAGCGCTTATCAAAATTAATAACCGGCCTTCATCTCATAGTGGGGATACAGCATGACTTGTCCATTTGTCTGCCTCAGTCAGAAATTTTTGATCCTATAATTGCAACTCAGCATTGGCCTTAATATATCTAATTCTCTAGAAAGGTGAGCGAAAGGAGAAAAATGGTATAAGGGCATTTGTCTGCACTGTAAGTGATATCTGGGCTAGGACGCCCTAGGTTCAGTGACTTCAGATGACACCTGTGGGTTCTTCTTCCCTTACAGCCTACAGCAGCCACCCTAGGGCTCCCATGTCACCTGCCTTTAAAAAAAGACACCAGCAGATGAGTTATTCACTAAGAGCTCTCTTTTAAAAAAAATTTATTTTTTTTAATTGGAGGCTAATTACTTTACAATATTATGGTGGGTTTTGCCATACGTTGACATGAATCAGCCATGGCTGGATGGGGAGGGACGTAGGAGGGGGGTTTGGGACAGGAGGGACACATGTACACTCAAGAGCTCTCTTTTATAAAATATTTATTTATTGGCTGTGCTGGGTCTTAATTGTGGCATTCGAAATTTTATTTGTGGCATATGGGATCTAATTCCCTGAACAGGGACCGAACCCGGGCCCCCTGCATTGGGAGCTTGGAGTCTTAGCCACTGGATCACCAGGGAAGTCTCTGCCAGGCACTCTTAAATGTTCCCCCTCAACCCCTGCCCTGGCATGCAAAGGGAGATTCCCCCACCCCACCCCCCGCCAAGGCTGTATCTCCAGTCTTATCAAACAGGAGACTTTTTAAAGCAATGAGTTATCAGAGTCCACCTCTCAAAGGTCTGTGCATACCTGGGTCTCTCAAAGTGAGGTTCCCAGACAGCAGCAGCAGCATGACCTGGGAACGTGTTTGAAATGCACATGCTTCAGGCCCCAACTCAGACCTGCCAAGTTGGAAATCCTGGTGGGCAGTGGGGGAGCACACTCGCTGTGCTTAGGAGAACAGCTCCACATGATTTTGATCCACAGGCAAGCCTGAGACCCCCTGCATTTTGCAAGAGAGGAGAAGGGGTGCAGAGAGGTCTGGGGCCTTGCCCCAAGTTTCCCAGACGACCAAGATGAGATAAAACGGAAAGCTACTTGTTTCCTGAATCTGAAAGTTGTGACTCAGGGTCAAGGCCCCCTCAGTTTGGGCAACTCCAGACATTCCCAAGAGCAGATCATGCAAATGAGAGGACCTGTCATCCACGTCCATCAGCCATCATGCCTGCGACACTGACAACACGGAAGACTTCTCAAAGCTCTTCTGAGAAACCTCCAAGTCTTGTAGGAATTCCCCTCTCATGAAAAATGCTGTGAATCCAGTCCCCTTAATTCTGCAGAATTTTCGATACGCCTGTTTAAAGAAGTTTATATTATCATCAATCTTCCATGTTTTTCCTTTTCCCAGTGCAGCAGCGCTTTCCTAAAGACAGCAGCACTCTGCTTTTAAAAAACACTGACTCGTGGTGGAAACTTGATAGGTCGAAACAGATCCTTTTAATATACGTTTCTCTTTGATAAAGTTGACTAACAGGCATTCATTGATTGTCTTTGAAGTGTAAAAGTCAAGATGGTAAAATAAATACATTTACTTTTCCCTTGCTGCCTAACAAATGTGAGTTTTTGAAATCTTGCCCAGCGCAAGGCCTGCTTTTTTAAAAGCAGTGGAAGGGTAGGGGAGTGGGTCTGACTTAAGGTAACTGAAAGTAATCTAGTCTGTTAATTTACTGCAGCTACTTTCAGATGAAGGCATTTCTTTGAGATGCCTTGTCTTTCTTGATAATCAAGACTGAAAAAAGTGTAATTTACAAAAATTTCTACAACCCAAACTTTGTATACTTTGTATGATATTATTATAAATGTAGTTAACGCACCTAAAGGCATTCCAAATAAACTGCTAGTTGTTTGAAAAAAAAAACTTTTTTAAGTCAGCTGTAGTGAAAGTACTGTTGCCTGGAAAATCCCATGGACGGAGGAGTGTGGTAGGCTACAGTCCATGGGGTTGCAAAGAGTCAGACATGACTGAGCGAATTTACTTTCACTTTTCATAGTGAAAAAACATTTTCAAAAGTATAAAGAAATATTTAAGAGCCTCCCAACCTTGAAATTGCCAAGAACACACAGTGTCATAAAGTCCTTAGAACAATACAAGGAGCAGTGGAGGAATCAGCATTGAAATTAATTAATCACCTGCTCATTAACTGCTAAGCTGTGGGAAATTTAATCGCAATAGATGAGGGGTGATTTCTTCCAAGAGATCCATTCATTTAAACCGTAGCCAACATCTTAACACTTGAAATAAGTTTCAAATCATCTCCAGAGTAAACATTTCCAACTTTCGTTAAAAGCAGCAGCTGCTTCCTAAAAGAAAACTACAAATTAACCGTCACTGCCCCTATGGAGTGAGCGAAGACCACACTCCAGTGGCCCCTTGATTTCCACACAAACTCTTCAAGGCTTGGAACTCCCACTTTAAAGATGGGGCTTCCCTGGTGGTCCACTGGTTAAGAATCCGCCTTACAATGCAGCGGACACGGGTTCGATCACTGGTCCGGGAAGATTTCACATGTCCTGGGGCAACTAAGCCAGGGGCCCTAGAGCCCAGGCTCCGCAGCCGGAGAAGCGGTCGCAGTGAGAAGCCCGCGCGCCGCCTGGAGGAGTATTGCCCTGCTCACTGGCCACTCCTTTCTCTTTAACTAAGGAGAAAACCTTAGTTAAAATTCTGTGATTTGTGCCTTAGACCTCTGGCGGGGAAGGGGGCGCTTGTAGAATCTAGACTCTAATTGTGCCAAAAGGCAATTTTATTGTATCTCCCATTAAGTGTTATTTGTGCAGTCCGACGGTAGCAGTTCCCATAACCGGTAAAACGCCTGCGCACCATTGCTATGAGCGCCTCCGCCAAGGAGACTCGCAAACCTTCAGAGGAGCGAACAGAAAGCAAAACCAACCGCGGTCAAGAAGGAACAAAGTTTTCATTTTATTCAGATGCCCGCAGTGGATCAGTCTCCAGCATCATTTCCTCTTGAAATCGGTTCCAGTGGAAAAACGTCCTACCAGCTGTCCATCCTAAGAATCGCAGGTCCTTGGCCAGGCTGGTCGCCCAGGAAACACACAGGCAAGCAGCCCTGCGTGGTCCTTGGTCCTTCCCCGCGACCCAGCGCGCATCCAGGGCGCATCATGGGCGCCCGCCGGCCCCAGGAGGCCCTCCGAGCGTCCCCAGCGCTGCCCTCCCTCCTGCCCCGCCCGTGCCACCACTCTCTCCCGTGCGCCCTTCGGGCCATGGAAGGAGCTCAGGCGGGAGAGATGTGCCCGAAGCCGGGCGCCTTGATACTGGTGATGTCGTTCTTCCGGTAGAAGTCGGCCTTCACGTGGCCCGCGCGGCCGTGGTCGCGGTTCAGAGGCTCCACGGGCTGGTGGATGCGCCGCCCATAGACCGAAGACGACAGCACCCCCACCGGCCGCTCGCGCTCCTGTAGGAGGAGAAGAGCGTTCTCACCTGTCCCTGCCTGCGTGTCCCACACCCGCCTCCCGCCTCCACTGCGCTTCTCGGGGCAGAAGAAATGAACCACCGCAGCCCCGAAGGAGCCGGTTTAAGACCACACTGACGCCGGGGTGGGGTGGGGGGGTGCTCTTCAACCAGGTCAGATTCTGTCCTCTCTGCTCCGGGCCACCAATGTCCTCAAGACGTTCAGAGGACAGTCCAAGATCTTGCAGGGGGCGCCAGGTACCCACTGCCTTGGGGATCGCGTTCCTCCGTCTCTTCCCTTCTCCCTGCTGCTCCTCCCGCCGGTCCTCTGTTCCCCTCCTTCTCCCAGACACACATCTCCCCAACTCCTCATCTCCCCAGCCCCCATCACATCCCCAGACCTCCTCATCCCTTTCATTGTCTGCATCCCCTTAAAAGGGGGCACCAGAGGATGAGGTGGTTGGACGGCAGCACCCACTCGACCGACATGAGTTTGAGCAAGCTCTGGGAGACAGTGAAGGCATACCACTTATCACTGCCTGGAATTCAGTTCATCATTTACTGGGTTTTTATTCTTCTGTCTCCTTGTGGGAATTTCAGCTCTATGAGGGCAGACACTCCTGTTTTGCTCCCTTTATACTCAGCGGCATATGGGAGGTGCTCAAAATGTCTGACTGACTTTGAGTCATGCTAGGCATGTATACTTGTGAGAAAAGGGGAAGTGAAGTCACTCAGTCATGTCCGACTCTTTGTGACTGTAGTCCACCAGGCTCCTCCGTCCATGGGGTTTTCCAGACAAGAATACTGGAGTGGGTTGCCATTTCCTTCTCCGGGAGATCTTCCTGACCCAGGCATTGAACCCGGGTCTCCCGCATTGTAGGCAGACACTTCACTGTCTGAGCCACCAGGGAAGTCCGTACTTGTAAGGGAAAAGCACTAACTTCACTACTAACAGGGGATGAATTAATACAAGCCCAAAACGACAGACTCATTGGAAAAGACCCTGATGCTGGGAGTAACTGAGCACACAAGGAGAAGGGGGCACCAGAGGATGAGATGGTTGGACGGTGGCACCGACTCGACCGACATGAGTTTGAGCAGGCTCTGGGAGACAGTGAAGGACAGGGAAGTGCTGTCCATGGGGGTCGCAAAGAGTGGGACATGACTTAGCCACTGAATAACAGCAACAGCACCAAAACTGTTCATGTCTGTGACTTAAGCAGCCACACCTCTTAGCACTTCCATCACCCAACTCCACGTCAGTTACAAGTTTCATGGAAACTGACATGGTGACATTCTAAAACATTAACAGCGGCAGGCAAAAATCCTCTGATCAAAAAGCAGTCCCACCAGAAGCTCTTACATGCTGATTTCTGTGTATTGTACAAAGATGATGATATTAGTGCAGCACATGAATTTTAATAAACATACTGTCCTCACGTCAGATTTTATGGAGACAATGTTCTAGTGTGGAAGTGGGGTCTAACCCAGTGGGCAGATTGTCCTGACCCTGCCTAGGGGATGCACAGCCTCCTCCTCCTTCCTCCACCCCAGGCATCTGCTGTGAGCCTGACCTTCTCACCCTGGAAGTCTGGTTCCCTTGGTTGGTTACCACCCACCCTTGTCAGCTCCTTCCAGAAAACTATTCAGATAAACAGAGGAACTGAACCATATATGGTGCATACAGCGACCCAGTAACTCAAGAAATAATCTGTTTTGCCTGTGTGCTTTCATTCCCGGAAGGCCAAGGCCCCTGAAACCCTGATACCAGGCCTCAGAGGTTCAGCAAAGACCTGTTTATCTGTCAGAAAGAACTTCTGAGTTTTGCTGTCATGGAATTGTTAAATTCTATAGGACTGGGCTAGGCTTCCCTGGTCATAAAGAATCTGTCTGCAATACAGGAAACCCAGGTTTGATCCCTGATTTGGGAAGATCCCCTGGAGAAGGGAATGGCAATCCACTCCAGTGAATGGAGAATTCCATGGACAGAGGAGCCTGGCATGCTACAGTCCATGTGGTCACAAAGAGTCGGACACGACTGAGCGACTCACACTTTCACTTTCACAAGACTAACGAACAGTCACAAAAATGAACTGTTTAAAGGGCAGAACCGAGTGACAGTGACCTCAGCTCAGTCGTCTCTTCCCAGCACAGGAAGACGGGAGAGTTTCGTGCAGCCGACTGGACACAATGGTAAACACGCACACAGAAAATCTGTTCACACCCAGTGATACCCTCTTGCTATTACCTCCTCATTAATGTGGAGTCCCAGGCTTTTGGCGTGTTCTCTGTCATCTCGGTGTAACTTCTGATTATAACCTGGATCCCTCTTAAAAACACAGTCATACAGGGAAATGATTCCAGTCTGGGAATAAAAAGAGAAAGCAAGCCATGGGTTTATTCAGGGGCTGAGTCGTGGAAGTTTCAGGGGGCTTGAAAGGCCTGAACTCTCCCTGATGGAGAGTAGAGATAACGTATAGAGACTCCTCACGGCAACAAACGTGTAGAGAAGGTCATCGCGTGGGCAGAGAAGAGAGCAGGGAGGCCAGGCCTCTGGTTCCCAAGAGGCCCCAACGGAGTAAAGATGTTTCCAGGGGCAATTTTTCTCCACTTGTTACAGACCCCCTTCTTCCCAGAAGAGGCTCCTCACTCTCCCTGACTCCATCCTGGAGCTCAAACCTTAAAATAATAATAATCTGTTTGATATCTGTGTTTTCTCCTTCATTTCTGCTTCTCCTGAATTTCTCAAATTTTCTCTAATAGGCTTGTACAACTTTGAAAAGCAAACAATCTCTGAATACTAGGACAATATATCCAAAGAGATGTTCTCCTTCTTCAGAGAGACAGAAATATTTTAATCATATACAGCAGCTATAAAAGCTGTAATTCATATACGTGTGAACATATATATATTTGGCATACATTATATATACATGTAAATTATTCATGTACTTTATACATATAGCAAACATACGTATAAAACACACATAGAGCTCTGATGTGTTAGAAAATGATCCTGTTAACAGAGCTACCATCTGTAACATCTCCGTAATTTTAATCCCCAATTTTTCTTACTACAAAAATAAAACTGCCTGGAAAATCCCATGTATGGAGGAGCCTGGTAGGCTGCAGTCCATGGGGTCCCAAAGAGTCAGTCACGACTGAGCGACTTCACTTTCACTTTTCACTTTTCATGCACTGGAGAAAGAAATGGCAACCCACTCCAGTGTTCTTGCCTGGAGAATCCCAGGGATGGCGGAGCCTGGTGGGCCCCCGTCTATGGGGTCGCACAGAGTCGGGCACGACTGAAGCAACTTAGCAACAGCAAAAGAAGAAACCCATGTGTCAGCCGATCTCTAATTTCCACCCTGTAAGTCAGGCCTGTCATTTATGTTCCTCCAGCCAAGTGCTGACAAAGGTCTGTATAGTCAAAGCTATGGTGTTTGCAGTAGTCATGTACAGATGTGAGAGTTGGACCATAAAGAAGGCTGAGCACTGAAGAACTGATGCTTTCGAATTGTGGTGCTGGATAAGACTCCTGAGAGTCCCTTGGAAAGTAGGGAGATCAAACCAGTCAATCCTAAAGGAAATCAACCCTGAATATTCATTGGAAAGACTGATGCTAAAGTTGAAACTCCAATACTTTGGCCACCTGATGCAAAGAACTGACTCATGGGGAAAGACCCTGATGCTGGGAAAGATTGAACGTGGGAGAAGGGGATGACAGAGGATGGGATGGTTGGATGGCATCACCGACTCAGTGGAGATGAGTTTGAGCAAACTCCAGGAGACAGTGAAGGACAGGAAAGCCTGGCATGCTGCAGTCCATGGAGTCAAAGAATCAGACATGACTTAGTGACTTAATAACTACAAAACCCACCTGCCTTCAATCCTCCAGCAGTGAACTCAGATGGGCCATCTCACTGGAATTGGGATCACAGGGTCTGGAACCTGAGCCTGCTTATTTTTTTTCCCTAGTATTCTAGGGGGAAAAAATCTAGTATTCATTCTAGTGTTCATGCTAGAATGACCCCCTCCAACTGCAGGACATGGAGGTAGAAGGTCACAGTGAAAAGGATGCATGATGTGTGTGCACCATCTGGTGGAAATCACATCCCTCAGACTCTCAGTGCAGGAACTCAGGGCTTCCAGCAAAAGTGGAAATGGCTGGAGTGTGACATAGCTTCAGCCCAGCCTTGAAATGCCTTCACACATCATCATCCTTCACACATCATCCGTCTGCTCCTGCTCAGGAAGGTCTGAAGATAACCCAGACGTGGCTGCTGTCCTGGTACCAGTGCTACGGAGCCTAGGCTTGCTCTGCTTAAAGCACGATAGGCCAATGAATCCAAGAGATGGGGTGTTGAGCCATCAAGTTAGTCAGCTGACCAAGGAGATGGCAAACTAACATCTTAAAATAACCATCTCATCAGGGTCGAGATGCCAGGTTCTTTTATAGAAGAGAGATTGGAGGGTGGGGGGTGGGGGAGGTGACAAAGTGAAAAGGCCATTAACCTTGCAACTGTCTCTAGAATGGCCTCAGGCAGAGGGGGCCAATTTCTTCCCTTCTGTCATCCACAGGTGGACAGGGTCCTGAACAAAGGCACTTTTTCTCAATAGTCAGGCAGAGGGGCAGGGCCCTCTGAGGCAGACCACTATGAGTTATTATAATAACAGAAGCAACAGAGAGCAAGTCAACACAGTTCCAACATGGAGCCATTTTGGCTCTTCCCTGCAACACCATTAACCATCTAGTCAGGAAAACACAACTGAAGGGACTCAGCAGCAGCAGCAGCAACAGAAAAACAAGGCTATCTTTTAGAAACATTATTCTCAGGTTCTTCAAAGTTTCAGAGGCACCATGTATAAGACACTGATTCAGTGATGCTGGAGTGCTGACCTGCCTGCATTCTGAGTCACTCCACGTGCTAGAGGGGGTGCTGTGGCTTCTCCTGGTGGCTTCTCCTCCCCAGAGGGCGTGGAATGAGGTCGCCTTGCAGGAGCTTCTTCTCAGCACTGCCTTGTCTCTCGCACTCAGCTGCTGGGTCTGTGCATGCCCTGGTTTGGCCGGCCCTGACTTTCACCCTTCCTGAAAGCAACCTACAGCCTCCTGAAGGCACCCTTGTACTCAGTTCAGTTCAGTCACTCAGTCATGTCCGATTGAGACCCCATGGACTGCAGCACGCCAGGCTTCCCTGTCCATCCCCAACTCCTGGAACTTGCTCAAACTCATGTCCATCGAGTCAGTGATACCATCCAGCCATCTCATCCTCTATCGTCCCCTTCTCCTCCTGCCTTCAATCTCTCCCAGCATCAGGGTCTTTTCCAATGAGTCAATTCTTCACGGCAGGTAGCCAAAGTATTGGAGTTTCAGCTTCAGCATCATAATTATCCAGGGCAGGTGGGGTACAGCTCTGGCCAGGGAATGAGGGTGAAATCAGTGGACACCACCTTCTAGGCCTAGTCCCCAAGAAATTCTGTTGCAGGCCTCCACACTCTCCCACCCTGCTCTTTGTTGTTGTTTGGTTGCTAAGTCACATCTGACTCTTTGCAACCCCACGGACTGGAGAACGCATCAGTCCTTCCAATGAATATTCAGGACTGATTTCCTTTAGGATGGACCGGTTGGATCTCCTTATAGTTCAAGGGACTTCCAAGAGTCTTCTCCAACACCACAATTCAAAAGCATCAATTCTTCAGTGCTCAGCTTTCTTTATAGTCCTACTCTCACATCCATACATGACCATGTTAAGTGGCATGTGGGATCTTATTTCCCTGACCAGGGGCTGAACCCCTGCCCCCTGCACTGGAAACACAGAGTCTTAACCACTGGACCACGAGGGAAGTCCAACCTTGTACTCACACAGATAAAGAAAGCCAAAGACCCAAATCAATGGAGAGGTGATACATTATTCAGATTTTCGTGCCATGAACATTGGCTAGCTGCTTGGGGAGAAAAGAAAATGAAACTTAGGTCTTCATATCACACTACGGGCAAAAGTAAACTCAGGATGGATTAGTGAAATAGTTGAAAAGAAAAGCCATAAGGGGCCTCCTAGGCATAAAAGCAAAAGGGGAAACACCACAAAGAGAATACCCACCACTCTGACCATATAAAATCAGACAACTGCTTATCACATAAAATTCAAACTTTAAAAACCTTTAGGAAATGATAAAGAAACCTCAATATCTTTTTTTATAGGCTCTTTTTTTTTTTTTTTTTTTTTGGCCACACAGCATGGCATGTTAGATCTTCATTGCCCAACCAGGGATCAAACCCACACCCCCCTGCATTAGAAGTGTGGAGTCAATCACTGGACTTCCAGGGAAGCACAAAATCTCAGTTGTCTTTAACATCAATGAGTAGGATGTGTGCAGAAGCTGGTGGGGTTGGCTGGGTGCTCTCTTTTACATCTTGCAGCAAATTTCTTTTTGTTTTAATAATCCCCAGGCCAGTGGGCCCTGCAGAAATACATCAGAAGCTCAAGGATGCCTGCCACTCACTCTGCTGGGATGGTGGGAGGCAGGTTCTCGAAATAAGCATGCCTGCCTTCTGTAAGGGAGTTACTGCAATATGGACCATTCCCTTTAGGGTTCAGAGCTACAGGCCAGCCCCAGTAGAAGCCCAAAGGCAGGCAGAGACAGTAACTTTAAAGTCCATCACCTCCATTTACACAGTAATACAGTCTGGGCTCTTGGTCATAATCTAAATGTCTCATCGTCACTGGAATCCCTCCGGGCCAGCTGACCCATGAAATAGGTGTGTTTCAGGGAGAACCTACAGTGCAACCGAATGACCTATTTCCCTAGGACCAGGAGCAGCTGGGGGTGGCCACAGGTGTCCCCTTCTGCACCCGGAGAACCTAGGCCAGAGAGGAGGCGAGCAGCAGGGATCCTAGGGGCCATCTCCTCTAGCGCTGTGGGTTTTATTATGCCCAGTGCCTCCTCCCAATCTTGGAAGCTCTCCTCCTCCCAGAAGTTACACAAATTCTCACACAAATAGTTGGGGTAAGATTCTGAGCACACTGAGGTCCAAGTCCTTTATTTTCTCCTCCCTTTCAGACCATTCTGAATGTAAATACACTCTCCATTGAAACTTTAAACTAGATCAACTCTGCAAAGAAGAAACAAGAGAAAGGAAACAAACATATTTTTCCACTGTGTCAAGGGTACTACTGAGTGCCCACCAAACACCTTTTTTCTTCCAGCACAAACAGAAGACTGTAATTTCCAGTTCCCATCATAATTATCCAGGGCAGCTGGGATACAGCTCTGGCCAGGGAATGAGGGTGAAATCAGTGGACATCACCTTCTAGGCCTAGTCCCCAAGAAACTCTGCAGCAAGCCTCCATACTCTCCCACCCTGCTCGTTGTTATTGTTTAGTCGCTAAGTCACGTCTGACTCTTTGCAATCCCATGCAGCACACCAGGCTTCCCTGTCCTTCACTATCTCCCAGAGTTTGCTCAAACTCATGTGCATTGAGTCAGTGATGCCATCCAACCATCTCATCCTCTGTTGTCATCACTTTATCCTCCTGCCCCCAATGTTTCCCAGCATCAGGGGCTTTCCCAATGAGTTATCTCTTTATATCAGGTGGACAAAGTATTGGAGCCTCAGCATCAGTCCTTCCAATCAATATTCAAGCTTGAGTTTCTTTAGGAGTGACTGGTTTGATCTTTGTGCTGCCCAAGGGACTCTCAAGAGTCTTCTCCAGCACCACAGTTTGAAAACATCAATTCTCACCTTGCTCAATGGCCAGCAAATTAAAGGATCCAAGGAAGGTCTACAAAGCCACAAAGATTCCCAGGCCTTGGCAATAATGGAGCAACTAAAATGGAGAAGCCCAGTTTTCCAAGTCACTACATTCAGAAGAGCTGCCCAGGGGTGAAACATACGTGTTGGGCTATATTTCCTTATGTTTATATGTTTGAGGCCAGTGGTGGGCTTGTGTTAACAACCTGTTCTCTGGGGGAAAGAAAAAAACAATTTTGTAACGTTTGATCATTTCTGAGGTATAGTATGCCCATCATGGCAATTTCAGGCTTTTAAATGAATGCAGAGTCCAGGAGAAATGCTAAATCCCCTTTCGTCAGTATGGTCAGGCTTTGACACCACTAGTTAAGACTCTCAGGGTTTGGAGCCCATTTGCATGCGCAGCACGTCCCAGCCCACCTTGACTAAGAAGGTTATGACGGGACTACATTCATCTCCTTTCCTCACGGGCCATGGCCCCACTACCTGTCACCTGCAGGCTTTCAGAACTGCCTGCCTACCCAGAGCTGTGTGACCTACTTTCAAAACTGGAAATTCCCAAGGTGACCGAAAGTAGTTTTCTTTGAGTCTTAAGAGATTCATTTTTCCTTCTGATACTTTCAGCACTTCTCCTTGGGATGAAGCTTGAGGAGGTTGTTTTCATTAATTTTAACATTGTTCAAAATTCTATATCTCAGAAGAACTGGAGCTCATCAAGGACACAACCTTAACATTTTTAAAAGAACAATACTCAACTATCTCTTTGGTTCCTGGCAAAGACTGTTTCCTCTTTGGTGAGTTTAGATCCCAAGTTGGGGAAATTTTCATAACTTTCCAAATAATCTGAATATTTTGTCAATTTAACAAGAGTGGCGCCAGTTGCCTTCTCTCTTCCACTGATATCAGCTCCCCATTCATCCCCCCACCCCCTGTCCGCAGCAATTCACATCCTGGAAGAAAAAGCCATCCATGTGGGCTGAAACCTGAGTCTAATCTTACATGTGCCTAAGAGGCTTAAATATATTGGGGAAAGTGCTGTTTGCCTGTAATGCAGGAGTTCAGTTCAGTTCATTTGCTCAGTCGTGTCCAATTCTTTGCAACCCCATGAACTGCAACACGCCAGGCCTCCATGTCTATCACCAACTCCCGGAGTTCACTCAAACTCACTTCCATCGAGTCGATGATGCCATCCAGCCATCTCATCCTCTGTCGTCCCCTTCTCCTCCTGCCCACAATCCCTCCCAGCATCAGAGTCTTTTCCAATGAGTCAACTCTTCGCATGAGGTGGCCAAAGTATTGGAGCTTCAGCTTCAACATCAGTCCTTCCAAAGAACACCCAGGACTGATCTTTTTTAGAATGGACTGGTTGGATCTCTTTGCAGTCCAAGGGACTCTCAAGAGTCTTCTCCAACACCACAGTTCAAAAGCATCAATTCTTCAGCGCTCAGCTTTCTTCACAGTCCAACTCTCACATCCATACATGACCACTGGGAAAACCATAGCCTTGACTAGATGGACCTTTGTTGGCAAAGTAATGTCTCTGCTTTTGAATATGCTATCTAGGTTGGTCATAACTTTCCTTCCAAGGACTAAGCGTCTTTTAATTTCATGGCTGCAATCACCATCTGCAGTGATTTTGGAGCCCTTGAGACCCAGGTTCAATCCGTAGGTCAGGGAGACCTGCTGAAGAAGGAAATGGCACCCCCTCTGGTATTCTTTCCTGGAAAACCCTATGGACAGAGGAGCCCCCTACAGTCCATGGGGTCACAAATAGTCAAGACACAACTGAGTGACTAATACTTTTCATGTATTATTTGATTGTTGTACTTCTTAAAAGGGGATGATTTTGAAAGAGTCTGACATGTAGTGTTAAACGAAAAGAGTGTGCTGCAAGTATATACACATAGTTGTGTGATCATGTGCGAACATGTTATTAGTTTAAGAAGTTTGACGCACATGATCACAGTCATAAACACACAGAAAGGCCTTCACCATGTGTTCACGTGGCGGTCATGACTGTTGGGAACGCTTCTTCCCCCTCCTGGTGTTTCCTTCCAGGAGGACTTCCACTAGAAGAACACACATGACCCCTCAGCTCACTCCGTCCTCGTTTCTTGGTGACCTGCCCCTTCCTAAGCTGGAGGGAGACACTCAGCCCCACCCCTCCGGGCCTTAAGTTTCCAGGGACAGATCACTGAGCAGAGCAAGTGCAGCCAGCCCAGGCAGAGAGAGGCAACCACAGTCCACTCCCAATTTTGGTCCCTCTAGGACAAGAGCAAGGTCAAGGATAACCCAAACAGCAGATAATCCAAAAGGAAACCTCTGTTTAGTCTAAGAGGCTAAGCTTGTCAGTTGGTGACTTGTCACTTTGTTTTAAAAAATCTGCATCCGTTTATTCATCCTTACCGATTCATCAGCAGGTATTTATGACACACCAACTGTGAGACCACGGGCATTTTTTCAATTGTTGAGGACACAGGACGCATATGAATAAGTCCCTGCCCTCCTATTAATAGGAGAGGAAAAAAAAAAAAAGCCCAACAGGAAAACTAAGGAAAATATTTGGTAGGTTAGACAGTAGTAGATGCCAAGGAGAAAATCAGGCAGGAGTGGGAACAGAAGTATGTCTCACAGGGGGCATACCTGCATTTGGCTAGTACACCCTGAGACTGGACGGAGTGTGGGTGCGAGAGTCCACTGGATAACAGAGAAACCTGTCTAGATCCTAAACGCGGGCCAGCAACAGAACTAGGTGTGGCCGAGGTGTGGCAGGCGTGTGTGGTGCCTAACGGCTGCTCCACTCAGGAGGGGCTTGTGGAGCTGAGACTGAACACTTCCTGCATCCTGGATGCTGGCACAGGCCCTTCAGAGATACCCCTTTGCACCTCTGCACGGTCAAACCCATCATCTTTTTTACCAAGTTGTTGGCCGCACTTGGCAAAGGGAAATTCAGTATCAGGAGGGCAAAGAAACATTCAACCCCTTGCCTCTGTGTCTCTGCCACAAACCAACAAGGAAAGTTGGCTAATCCCACCAAAGCTGAGACAGGGCTTTTGAGCAAAGCTTCCCTCACAACAGAGCTATCCACAATTCACATTAGCATGACAGAAAGCATATTCTAACACTGCCTAAGTTTATTTTTTTTCTCAGTGCAGCTCTTAGACTTTGAAAAATTTAATCAAAACCTTCATGAAAGGTCATTCTCCTCTGACTTAGCCTTTGCATTTCAGAGGCTGGTGGCTGAGGCAGAAGAAGAAGAAAAGTCATTTTTAAATACCATTGAACTGAACCTATGGGAAAAGCACACACTGCTAGCGGCCTCTTCGGGAGCGAGACAGGAACTGATAGCATTTTTGCTGGCAGCTTTAGAGGATAGATTTGTCTTAAGATCCACGGCATTGAAAGTCTAAGTGTCAGAGGCTCACTTGTATCAGACTCTCTGCTATTCCATGGTCTATAGTCCGCTAGGCTCCTCTGTCCGTGGCATTCTCCAGGCAGTACTGGAGTAGGTGGCTATTCCCTTCTCCAGGGGATCTTCCCAACCCAGGGATCGAACCCGGGTCTCCTGCAGGGCAGGCAGATTCTTTACCACCTGAGCCACGGGCTTTGAATAGGTGTGCTATTATGAGAGATTTGACTTTGAGCTCCCACAGGGGAGATGCCTTAGAATTTAGGAACCAACAGATTGATACATCAACACTCAGACTACCTGCCTCACCTCTGTTAATTTCCAACTGTGAACAGGGTGAAGGATAAAGACAGGCCCCGAGACCCAGCCTTCAGTGAAAGGAAACTCTAATCATCACTAAGATGAACAAATAAAAATGATAATAGTCAGAAGAGGTCTGCTCACACTGGGCTTACCGTGTGCCACTTTCTACCCCCTAATGAAATTAATTCTCACAAGAGCTCCACGCAGTTGGCTCTGTTTGATCTCTGATTCAGAGACAGGCAAGGTGTGACTCAGTGGTTGCTCTGTGACTTGAGCTAATTAACACAGAGTCAGTAGTTTACCCAGCTCTTCCCTGGTGGCTCAGACGGTAAAGTGTCTGTCTACAATGAGGGAGACCTGGGTTCAATCCCTGGATCGGGAAGATTCCCTGGAGAAGGAAATGGCAACCCACTCCAGTACTCTTGCCTGGAAAATCCCACGGATGGAGGAGCTTGGTGCAGGCTACTTTCCATGGGGTCGCAAAGAGTCGGGCATGGCTGAGCGACTTCACTTTCCCTGGTGGCTCAGATGGTGAAGAACCTGCCTGCAATGTGGGAGAGCTGGGTTCAATCCCTGGGTCAGGAAGATCCCCTGGAGGAGGGCATGGCAACCCACTCCAGTATTCTTGCCTGGAGAATCCCATGGACAGACGAGCCTGGAGGGCTACAGTCCCTGGGGTCACAAAGAGTCAACACGACTGAATGACTAACACACACACAGACACACACACACACACACACACACACACACACACACACACACAGTATTTTCACCCAGGACTCCTGAGCTCCTAAGGAACTAACCCGTGAGGGTGACACCCAGAGATTGACTGAAGAGCTGGTTTCTCAATATTTCTTCTCAGCTTTGACTGGAGCTTGGAATTATTTACAAAGAATTTAGGGGCAGCTGGGTCCCCCAGCAAACCTGTGATACACACTTCATCCTCTTTAGTCCAAATGCTCTCAAGGTCAGAGGATCAGCTTCTGGAGTCTTGCAGCTGATTAAATACCACTTCACACAAGGACTTCATTACCACTGGGAGTTGGCTTGCGAATGGACTTTGAAATGTCTTTTGTGGTTCTTACAGCCTTGAAGGCCTTTTTATTTAGTGTTAACCTTTCTCCTGGGTCTTTTTTTTTTTTTTCCCCCCCTATGACACTAAAGGCTTCAGGACTTGAATTTGCCTATGACCCAGTGATCAACAGTACTGAGTTTTTCGTGTTTTTTTCCCCTTACAATCTATTTGCATTACTTTTTCTAAGGCCCATCCCTACCTTCCCGGGGCAGTAAGACATCAGAGCAGATGTTGGAAGTGTTTTCTGTGAAGGGACAGACAATCACCGTTTTAGACTTTGCCCGTCCCCCTGTCTTGGTTGCAGCTACTCAACTCTTCGAGGTTGCCACTGACAATACTAAACACAGGAGCTTGCAACTGTGTTTTAATAAAGCTTTCTTAAAGCAGGTGGCGGGGTGTATTTGAACAACGTTTCTCGCTCACTTTTGATCTCCTTCCAGGCATGGAGACCTGGTCTGTTCACTTGGGCATCTCTCTGCTGCTTGGTTGATTTGGCCCCAGAAAGGTGGAGCCCCGTGTCTGACTGGTGAATTCAGGGAGAATAAACCGAGTCAGCCAAGCCTGCTGCAGTCAGACCCCAGAGGGAGCCTCGTCCAGCGGTGGACTCCAGCTCCCAACCTTCCTCCAGATCCTGGGCACCCAGTTAGCTTGCTGCTCCGGTAGAAGCAGTCGGGACCTGGCGACTACCCTCGCTTTCCCAGAGAGCACTCAGCCCTAACCCACCCCCAAAAGGCTGGGAGCACTGGCTGAGCGTCTGGCCTACCCCACCCCCGCAGGCCCAGTTCCCCCCCAACTCCTCTTCCAGGTGTACGTGCTCCTTCCCTCACCCCTACTTCATGGCAAACAGATGGGGAACAATGGAAACAGTGAGAGAGTTTATTTTCTTGGGTTCCAAAATCACTGCAGATGGTGACTACAGCCTTGAAATTAAGATGCTTGCTCCTTGGAAGAAAAGCTATGACTAACCTGCTGCTGCTGCTGCTAAGTCGCTTCAGTCGTGTCCGACTCTGTGCGACCCCATGGACTGCAGCCCACCAGGCTCCTCCACCCATGGGATTTTCCAGGCAAGAGTACTGGAATGGGGTGCCAAAAAGCAGAGACATTACTTTGCCAACAAAGGTCGCTCTAGTCAGAGCTGTGGTTTTTCCAGTAGTCATGTATGGATGTGAGAGTTGGACTGTGAAGAAAGCTGAGCACCAAAAAATTGATGCTTTTGAACTGTGGTGTTGAAGAAGACTCTTGAAAGTCCCTTGGACTGCAAGGAGATCCAACCAGTCCATCCTAAAGGAAATCAGTCTTGAATATTCATTGGAAGGACTGATGCTGAAGCTGAAACTCCAATACTTTGGCTACTTGATGAGAAGAATGGACTCATTGGAAAAGACCCTGATGGTCGGATGGCATCACCAACTTGATGAGCATGAGTTTGAACAAGCTCCAGGAGTTGGTGACGGACAGGGAAGCCTGGGGGTTGCAAAGAGTCGACCACGACTGAACAGCTGAACCCATCCGCATCCGCCGTCCCGGACCCCTGGCTCCGCCCCTGTCCAGCCCCTCGGTGGCGGGGAGTGGGGGTCTGCCTTACTCTGGTGGTCTTAGCCGCGGTTCTCTGGGGTCTAAGAACCCCAGAGAGAGGCCTCTCTACTACCCTCCCACCCCTGTGACCCCAACGCCCCCCTCCTACCTCGAGCCTCTTACAGGCTGTGCTGCTCAAGCCCACCCCAGCCTTTTTGTAGCCCCATCCCCAGACTCCTAACCTGACATTGCAGCCCCACCCCGTCCTGCATCCCTGTCCCCAGAAACCCTCGCCAGCAGTGTAATCCCGCCCCCAGCACCCTCCTTCGCAGTGCTCAGTTCAGTCCATCAGTCATGTCCGAGTCTTTGCGACCCCATAGACTGCAGAACTCCAGGCCTCCCTGTCCATCACCAACTCCTGGAGCTTGCTCAAACTCATGTCCATCAAGTCGGTGATGCCATCCAACCATCTCATCCTCTGTCAGCCCCTTCTCCTCCTGCCTTCAATCCTTCCCAGCATCAGGGTCTTTTCCAATGAATCAGTTCTTCATATCAGGTGGCCATAGTATTGGAGTTTCAGCTTCAGCATCAGTCCTTCCAATCAACATTCAGGACTGACTTCCTTTAGGATGGACTGGTTGGATCTCCTTGCAGTCCAAGGGACTCTCAAGAGTCTTCTCCAACACCACAGTTCAAAAACATCGATTCTTCGGCGCTCAGCTTTCTGTATGGTCCAACTCTTAAATCCATACATGACCACTGGAAAAACCATAGCCTTGACTAGACGGACTTTGATCAGCAAAGTAATGTCTCTGTGTTGTCTCACCCTGTTTCTTCTCCCTCTGAACCCCCTCCCCCAGACTCCTTCCCGATTGGGCAGAAGCTCCCCCAGGACCAGCCCCCTCAGTGAAACACCGCCCCCATCTCGTTCCCTGGACGTGCAGCCCCGCCCCAAACACGCCCCTTTATTCCACCCAGGCAGTGTAACCCCGCCCCTATTCTCCCCCAACCCGGGTTACCTCCCTGGACTTGTAGTCCCGCCCCCATCAGCCCTCCCACCCCTCCCCTCAATGCAGCCCCGTCCTTGATCCCCGCAGCCCCCAACAGCATCCAGTCCTCCGTCCCGGCCCTCAAGCACCCCGCCCCCTCCCCCATCCCACCCCCCCCTCCCCCCCATCCCGCCCCGGCTCACCCAGCCCTGGCGGTAGTAGTAGCTGTGCTCCTTGGGATCCTGGCGCCGCGGAGGGACGTAGCTGAAGGCGGACAGCGCCGAGATGGGCAGCGGCCGGGGCTTGCCCCGCAGCGCGGCGGCCGTGATCTCCTCCTCGTCGTCCTCCATTTGGCCGCCGAGCTCTGTCCGCCCGTCGTGGGCCTGGGTGCAGCCCTCCAGCCTCAGGCTGCCAGGCGCCGGGGTTGTGCTGTTGCCTGGAAACGGCGGCCGCGCCGCGCTAGTCTGGGAAGGGCGGGGCTAGGGCAGGGCAGACCCGCCCCCATGCCCCTGGCAACTCCGCCCCCCAGTTCCTGCTTGGGACAATGAGGAGCCCAATCTGCTCACGCCGCTGCTGGGGCCTGGGACCGGGAGGTGCCTCTGAGATCTTCACTTTCCGACCTGCTCACCTTTCTGAGTGCAGTCTGTCCCTTCCTGAGACCATGTTGGTTGGGCAACTGATGACCTTGCACCTCCTGTGTACCGGAGCCTGGGATGAGCCCTGAACCAAGCGGATTGTCCGCTGGGATCTGACAGCGTGGTGACAAAGACGGGATCGATGTGAAATGACAAGTGATTCAAGAGGGTCGGAGCACAGAGGCGCACCTGTAGTTTAAAACTTTCTGGAAACCACACTCTCACCCTTCTCTAGGCAGCCGTATGTGAGCTCCGTCGTGTCTGACTCTTTATGACCCCATGGACTGTAGCCCGCCAGGCTCCTCTGTCCATCGGATTTTCCAGGCAAGAATACTGGAGTTGCCATTTCCTCCTCCAGGGAGATTCTCCTGACCCAGGGATCAAACCTACATCTCTAGTGTCTCCTGCATTGTCAGGTGGATTCTTTACCACTGTGCCAGCTGAGAAGCTTTTAAGTACAGAGGACTCCAATGTTAGGAAGATCATTTCTTGGATGGACGTGAGTTTGAGTGAACTCCAGGAGTTGGTGATGGACAGGGCAGCCTGGCGTGCTGCAGTTCATGGGGTCAAAAAGAGTCGGACACGACTGAGCGACTGAAATGATCTGAATTGAACTGATTTTGGTTTTTTTTTTTAGTTGTTTTTTTTTGAAACCAATCGGACATGACTGAGCAACTGAACTGAACTGACTTTTTTTTTTAGTTGTTGTTGTTGTTTTTGGATGCGGACCATTTTTAAAAGTTTTTATTGAATCTGTTACAATATTGCTTCTGTGTTTTGGATTTTCCCCACCCAGGGATGGAGCCCTCCTTTCTCTGTGTCTCCAGCTTTGTCATGTGAGTTCTTTACCACCAGCGCCCCCTTGGAAGCCCTAGGCAGGGGTCCTCATAAAATCACCAGGAGAGAGAGAGAGAGAGAAAGCTCTTCTAATCAAGTACCTCCCTCAACCTCTCAAAGCTCTTTTAAAGATGGGACACAGGAGGTCAGCTAATGGTCAGGAGCCGTCACAGCCTTGCATAGGTGATCTGATAACACATTTTGTGAAATGGGAGCAGTTGATATCAGTTGTCTTGAGAACTCAGCTAAAACTGAGACCGAAATCGTTTTGTTGAAAAATCCTTTTGTGCAGCTATGTGGAGGTGCATCAGTTAGCTTCCGCTTCCCCTCGGATCCCTTCTGTGCTTGACTGACAGCTTAGAGGGCGCTGCTGCACATGCACCCTCCCTAATGGTCAGTCTGGCACAGAGTAGGGGGCTCACTCCACAGATACTTGGTGATTCAGTAGAGCACTACAGTTGGCATACTGGCTTGGGTTCCTTCCAAAGGTGAGCCTGGGGCAAGGGACTTAGACCTGTTGTTGTTCGTGTCCAACTCTGTGACCCCATGGATGCAGCACGCCAGGCCTCTCTGCCCCTAACCATCTCAGGCAGTTTGCTCAAGTTCATGTCCACTGAATTGCCCTCCCATCTTCCCCAGGAGCACATCAGACACCTTCCGACCTGGGAGGACTCATATTTCAGTATCATATCCTTTTGTTTTTTATACTGTTCGTGGGGTTCTCACAGCCAAAATACTGGAGGGGTGTGCCACCCCCTCCTTCAGTGGCCCACGTTTTGTCAGGGTCTCCACTGCGACCCATCCGTCTTGGGTGGCCATGCATGGCATAACTCTTACCTTATTGACTTATGATAGCTTATGGTGAACGATGTCAGATTCGTGATCTCCGAAGAAGAGTTAGCTTCGGGACCAGGGACCAGGTTTGATCACTCAAGAGCTTTGGTGTAGCAGAGTTTCATTAAAGTGAAAAAGGGACAGAGAAAGCTGCTGACACAGATGTCAGAAGGAGGCGGAGAGTGCCCCCACACTCGCCAGTCTTAAAGGGAGTTACTTTTTCCATTGGTTATTACAATAAATCAAAAGATGTCTCACGGTTGTAAAGGTCTTACTAGACCCACTCCACAATTTACATTTTAAGATGACAGGATTAGAACTAACAATAGAAAGTTCTTAGCAGACCCACTACCATAATATATATTTTAAGATAACGGGATTGGTCAGAAGGTTTTCAAGAAGGAGAAACTGACCTCAAGCAGGATACACTGTTGTTAGATAATCCTCAGTGCAGAGTTTAAGCTGAGTTGTTTCGTTGTGCTATCATCAGCTCCGGGATTAAAGAAAAAAAAGTTTTCTGTGACTAGGACTAAGGTGTCCTTTTCTCTTCCTTGAGAATTCCAGACCCCTATCTCCTCCTCAAGAGCCTCGGACCCCTCTCTCCTCCTCGGGGACCCTGGACTTCTTATCAACCTACCTAGGAATTGACTCTTTCAGTTACACAAGCCCCTTCTCCATGACAAGGCAGTGATCCATGAAGGGGAAGGACTTGGATGCTCTTGCTTTATTTGGGAGGTAATTCCAGGGATCAGGAGCAAGGCATCAGACCAGTGAGGGCAGCAGGGAAGTCCATATAAGGCCGAATTCTCAAGGGCACTCCTCAGGGCAACTGGAGCTTGACCTTGCCCAGGACTCTCTGAGGAGCGTGGAGCAGCCTCTCAGAATCACAGTTCACCATGGAGGCACCTTTTAATTCCCACTCCCCGTCCTCCTGGGGTGAGACTTCCTTCCTTATGTGACCTTGTGTGACCCCAGCCCAGTGCTGCCTCAGCACCCCTGTGGGTCTGCCTGGTGTCACAGAGGCCCGGGGGCCTGACTGTGAAAGTCTCCAGCATCACTTGAGGTGTGATGCGTGGTCAGGAGGTGGTGGAGCCCTGTGGAACGGCCACCACCCTGGGAGTGAATTCACATCCTGTACGGCAGGAACCGGAGGTGGAGGAAACAGTAGACAAGATGAACCTTTCTGGTTTCTATTATTAAGAGATTTTAGTTGATTTTTTAAAAATACTTTCCTATATGATCCTATTACATATTCCAGGTACGTGAGTGGAATACAAGGTCAAAAAGTCTAATGTATTTAAGTCCCTTGTGTCTGTGACTTGTACTTGCAAAGTCCTATGTGAGGGAAGGGAAGGATAAAGGAACAAAAACCTTGCTCTTAAAGTAAGTGGGATAATAGTACCCACAAGCAGGCTGAGCATGAGTAACTGCAGATCAGATAGCTTTGTTGCAGTTGACAACCTCGGTAATCTGGGATGTTGTTGTTCACTCACTTAGTCGTGTTCTACTCTTTGTGACCCCATGAACTGCAGCAGGCCAGGCCTCCCTGTCCTTCACTGTCTCCCAGAGTTTGTTCAAACTCCTGTCCATTGAGTCAGTGATGCCGCCCAACCACCTCATCCTCTGCTGCCCCCTTCTCTTCCTGCCCTCAAACTATCCCAGCCTCAGGGTCTTTTCCAATGAGTATTAGAGCTTCAGCTTCAGCATCAGTCCTCCTGATGAATATTCAGGGTCAATTTCCTTTAGGATTGACTGGCATGTCTACTCTCCAAATCCCATTCCACCATCACAGAATCTACACCAGTGCCCAGAGCTGACACTGGGTGATGACTTTGCTCTGGTCTGGCTAAAATATACTGTTTAGGCAGCCTGCTCTGTGGAGCCACCAGGACCTCGGCTGCCTGCCGCTCCCCACTGGGTCTGTGTATCCAGCAAATTTAAAGGTTATTATGGACTCAAGGGATATGGCAGAATGCTCCTGCCACACATTTCCAAATGTTTGACAGAATAAAATTGTAACCTTGGCTCCATCAACAGGGGAGCCGCAGCCCATTCTCCAGATCACCTTCAGCAGATGTGGGGTACAGGCAGTGATGCGTGGTGGGATAACAAGCCTTGATCTTATTCGACACCTCCTCCCTGGTAAAGAGGTCAGGCCAATTCCCCTCCCTGTAGGATACTACCAGTAGACTTAGAAAACATGCTTGCCATTACGTTTTTCCTGGAGGCTGACTCGTTCAATTGATGGAGACCCTGTGAGTCCCTTTATGCATCAAACTTACATTTCAAGGCATGTAAGTGTAAATTTAATTGTGATTTGTTCCCCTGGTTGATTTTGAAATCAAAATGGATATGATTTCATAGATGCCCCAAATGAAAAATCCCCAATATCCATGACTCTAGCAGTGAGCAAGACCGCCTGTCAGAACCAGGCTCCTTAGAGAGGGCTGACCCCAAGGCTGAAACAGGAGAGGGTGAGTGAGCCTGGGACACCCTCTTCTGCCAAGAAATTTTCAAACATGAGTATTCCAGGTCAAAAGGATAGACAGATCAACATGAAGGGTATCCCACTGTGGCAGGGAGGAAGCCAGGGCTGACTTTATGTTGGAAACTGTTTCTTTGATTGGCTTTTATTATTGTGAATAATAAGCACGCTCTCAGTCATGTCCATACAATCCATGGAATTCTCCAGGCCAGAATACTGGAGTGGGTAGCCTTTCCCTTCCCTACCAGGGGATCTTCCCAACCCAGGAATTAACCCAGGTCTCCCACATTACAGGTGGATTCTTTACCTGCTGAGCCACAAGGGAAGCCTTTTTAAAAATTATTATTTATTATTATACTCAATGGCTTGCCTGGAGGGACCCTGCCCCTCTGCTTGACTGTAGACTTAAGTGCCTTTGTTCAGCTCAAGGAGGGATAACACACCCTTCTGAAGGCTGGATGTTCCCTTGGAGATGCTTTACAAGACTGAAGATCCTTTCACTTTACTTCCCCACTGCGTCTTCCTCTCCCTTCTGCCTTTTGACTTCAGCTCCTCCTTGCTCCTTTCTTTCTTTCTGACCTATGAAACAAACTGCCATCCAGGCCCCAATAAGACGGTTATTTTGAGGCCCTAGCCTGCCATCTTATGAGGCTGCTGGCTCCCCGATTAAAGTCTCTTCCTTGCCCCAACATCTCCTCTCTCGGCTTCATCGGCCCACTGTGTGGCGAGCCAAGCGAGCTTGGACTCTGTAACACCACCAGTCTAAAATACAAGGTAAACATCCAAAAGATGACTGTAACGGATTGGAGCACATCAAGCAGATAAAACGTCATGAATTCACAGATAGCCTAAACAACAACAAGCAAAACACTGACCAGGCAACCAGCTCTCTATTCTAAAACCTGATGAAACAAAATACACAGTCATCTTGATTTTTCTGTATAATTCATCATTTAAAATTTTTTATTGGAGTAAAGTTGATGTCAGATGTGTTAGTTTCTGCTGTACAGCAAAGTGAATCATTTATACACATATCCGTATGTATACATGTATCTACTCTTGTTTAGATTCTTTGCCCATATGGGTCATTAAAGAGGATGGAGAAGAGCTACCTGTGTGAAATGAAATGTTTTCTGCTTTATGCTTTGCCAGTAAACAAGCCTTTTCCAAATGCAAATTTATGAGCCCAGGTGAAACATAGCCAGCTATTTGGAAACCATTAGCTACTTTCCTCCCTGGCAAGCGCTGAGAAACTGGGGGATATTTAGAGGCAGCCATCCACCACATTCGCCATCTCTTACAGTACACAAGGAATTAGTATGTGAACAATAAAGAAAGCAGGATTGGCCCCAGATGGCTAGAGGCTTATGAAAGAAATGATTTCAGCAAGCCCAGATGCTTGCATCTTCCCATACATAGAAGATCGCTAAATCTCTTCATGTAGGAGATTTTGTTTTCTCTTGATTAATAGTAATCTTCACATATTCAGATTACCTGCCCCTGGCTGAAAAATCATATATAGTCTGGCCCCTCTGCCACCTCCTCAGAGTCAGCTCTCTTGGAGTCACCTGAGCTACTGTCTCCTGGACTCAAGTCCTAACACTCCCACCAAATAAAACCTCTCAATCTTGAGGGTGTGTGTATTATTTTTAGTCGACACCTGCATTGTACACTAGGTTATCAATTTTTACATAGAGTAGTGGTATATATATGTCAATTCCAATCTCCCAGTTTTTCCCTCCTTCCCTTTCCCCCGGTAGGATAACTTTGTGTATAAACCTTATTTTGCCCTTACTCAGTCTTGTCCAACTTTTTGTGACCATGCGGACTGTAGTCCGCCAGGCTCCTCTGTCCATGGGGATTCTCCAGGCAAGAATACTGGAGTGGGGAGCCTTTCCCTTCTCCAGGAGATCTTCCCAATCCAGGGATCGAACCCAGGTCTCCTGCATTGCAGGTGGATTCTTCACCGTCTGAGCCACCAGGGAAGCCCAAATCTTATTTTAGAGTTCACCAATAGTTGATGGCAGAACTTTCTTCTTTACAGATGAATACCAGCAGATAAAAGTAGAAGGAATATCAGAGTGAGGAAATCTTTTTTTAAACACCTATTGGAAGAACGAGTCCAGGCAATAGTCATTAACAGATGCTAAAGCCCTCAGGTGACAGGTTGATGGGGACTAGAGTGGAGGGATCAGGCTGGTGGTGAGCCAGGAACCCACTATCAATCATAATATCACTAAGAGGGTAACAGGACATTATGGTATGATGCAAAACAAATACACAGCACCTCCTCTGAAGCAGCCTTGCGGAAAAAGTTAAGCTGAATCTAAGCAAGCCTCTGGATCTTTTCATTTAACAGGAAATTCAGCAGAGGAACTAGTTAGACAATGTCAAGTCAATGCCGTGGGACATTTTCCAGGGCAATTGATCTGTCTTCTCCAATAAATTCATGACATGGAACCTAGGTGGGGGGGGGGGGGCAATACAGATGTGAGACTTAAGACTTAGAAGTTTAACACCTAAAATTAGTATGTGGTCTTTGTTCAGATCCTGATTCAAAGGAGTCAACATTTAAAAAATATTTTTGAAAGACAAATGCCATATGATACCGCTTACTTGTGGAATCTAAAATATGGCACAAATGGACCTGTCTATGAGAAACCGGCTCATAGACTTGAGGTTGCCAAGAGGGAGAGAGGTATAGGAGAGATGGATTGGAGTTTGGGATTAGTAGATACGAACTATTCTACCTACAATGGTCCTACTTTATAGCATAGGAACTACAATAAAGTCAGTATCCTGGGGTAAAGCATCCTGGAAAAGAACATAAAAAAGAATTCATATAGGTATAACTTAGTCGCTTAGCTGTACCGTAGAAATTAACACAACATTCTAAATCAACTATTCTTCAATACCAGAAATAAATTTAAAAAATATTTCTGAGGCAGCATAGAAACCCTGGAATATAGACCAGATATTAAATGACCATGGGCAAGAATTGTCAGTTTTGTTTGTTGTAATAATGGCAGAATAAATAAAAAAGAAAAAAAAAGTTGGTTGGTTATGGACTCATCCTGAAGTGTTTAGGATAAAACTAGATGATAGTTTGGATTTTTATAGAAACATTCCAATATAGGAAAAGAAAGAAAAAGAATAAGAATAAAGAGATGAAACAGGATTGGAAAATACGAGTATTTTTTGCATGATGATTAAAGAAACTCAACGTGAACCCATTACGCCAGTCTTTCTAATCTCGAATGTGTGTTCATTTGCTCAGTCGTGCCTGACTCTTCGTGATCCCATGGACTGTATAGCCTACCAGGCTCCTCTGTCTATGAAATTTTCCAGGCGAGAATAGTGGAGTGGGTTGCCGTTTCTACTCCAGATCTTCCTGGCCCAGGGAGCAAACTCAAGTCTCCTGCATCGACAGGCGAATTCTTCACCACTGAGCGGCCTGCCTGGGAAGCCCTCTTCCTAAGCTTATGTGCGCTCAGTGTTTTCCACAATAAAAGTCACAGTAGAATCATTGAGATGTTGCTTCTTGCAAATGTTAGATCCTAGAAGACAAGTTCAAGACACCAAGAGTGTGTCCTATATGCTAGAGACTTCAAGGAGTCATGGAGAGAGATGTTTGGGCTTTTCTGAGATGGGATTTCAAGCACGTTAAGACAAATGATCTTATGATGGAGCAGGCCACCGTGGTGCATTCCATTCTTATTATAGCAGAGGTTTTATAGAACCAGGTTTCTCAGCACGATGTCTAGCATGCCGCAAAAGCAGTGGCTGTGGGCTCTTTCTTGTGGGGGAGCAGTACTGTTGGCAGAAACCAGCAATCGAGAAACCAAGCACCACACCAGGAGAGTTGGAGAACTCAGGTTAATTACGCTGGCAGGAGAGGTGTTAACACTCAAGCTCTGAAGCCCAAACAAAGAGATTACAGAGTTTTTATAGACAGACAATAGTGGGCACTGCTAGCTGCCATATGCTGGTTTAAACTAAGGGGTTTCACGCACGGGAATAGCAGTCAAGACGGGGAGGGGAATGCCTGACCTTGACAAGGAAAGGCATGATTAAGCAGGTTTGCAGGGGCCGGGAAATTGCAGGACGAGGGTGAGTGAGAAAAACTCCAGTTCCTAGCATTGTAAGTCCCACTTTCTGGGACTACCTGACCTACGTGATCCAGAATTTGTAAAGAGCAAGCTGAGCTACAGAGGCAGGACGAGCAGGAGGTTATGTAAAAATTTTCACTTTTCCTCTTCGGTATTGCTTCTTGTTGGGAGTCTCTGACGGGCTCCATTTCTGCAGCTGTAACAGGGAGGTCTGACTGCACCATAACTCACATACTAATAACAAAAGCCTGCATGGCTCGCTGGGGATTTACTGTTTTCCAGTTCCTGTCATACAGCTGACAAGGAACGTCTTATTTCATGATCCTGAAACTGGGCAGGACCCTAAGGGGCCTTCCTGGGACAGACCCTCCCCCCCGCACCCTCTGCTGTGGCTCCTCTCTGAAGTGCCTAGATAATAGCATCTGATGCACACTCCCTGAGTTGATTTACAGATGCTGAAACCACCACCAAATGGAAGAAATTAGCCACCTGATGACCCTGAGCACTCAGCCCCCAGACCTACTGGCGCCTGAGGATTGATTCCGTTAACCCCTGCAAGAAGGCCCCTTTATGTCTGCATCAGCCAAGCACAGAATTGTGCATGAGCTGATCACAGCTCCTGCGAGCCCCTCTCCCTCACTTGGCTTTTAAAAACGCTTTGCTGAAGTCCAAAGAATTGATGCTTTTGAACTGTGATGTTGGAGAAGACTCTTGAGAGTCCCTTGGACTGCAAGGAGATTCAACCAGTCCATCCCAAAGGAGATCAGTTCTGGGTGTTCATTGGAAGGACTGATGCTGAAGCTGAAACTCCAATATTTGTCCACCTGATGCAAAGAGCTGACTCATTGGAAAAGAGCCTGATGCTGGGAAAGATTGAAGGTGGGAGGAGAAGGGGATGACAGAGGATAAGATGGTTGGATGGCATCACCAACTCAATGGATATGAGTTTGAGTAAACTCCAGGAGTTGGTGATGAACAGGGAGGCCTGGCGTGCTGCAGTCCACGGGGTCTCAAAGAGTCGGACACAACTGAATAACTGAACTGAACTGAACTGAACTGAACTGCTGAAGTCCATCAGAGTTCAGGTCTTTGAAGCGCTAGCTGCTTGGACTCCTTGCCTGGTGCCCTGTAATAAATCCTGTACTTCCCTTCAGCACAACCCAGTGTCAGCCGATTGGCTTTTTTGTGCAGGTGAGCAGACCCAAGTTTGGTTTGGTGACAACCCTACACTACGTGATCAGATTCCAAGTGGATCTGGATATGTTTCCAGCTGGGGAACTTTCAGCTTTCAGAGGTTAACTCGGCACCATGGAGCCAGGACTCCCTCCTTGAATTTGTACACAGTCTTCCAGTGGGTCCAGCATTTCTTTTTTTTTTTGAGGGAACTGATCTCCTCCTGCTCCTGGAATTCTATTAAATATGCTCAGTCCCGCTCCTTCCTAGTTTTTCTTCCACCTAATACTTAGGAAGTATCTGTATGTACCCAGGTGTACAGAAACTCTGTAGGCAGGATCCTCGTCTTCAAGAAACCAGCCGGCATCTCTTCATCCCAAGATACCACCTACCCTCTTCTGATAGGCCTGGTTCAGCCAAAGTGCATTCCTTCTTTAGATCGAGGTTAAGAAAACTGCATTTTATTCAGGCAAAGCTGTCACCCTTCCACAGCTCTGGCCTGCGATACACACATGTACCAGGGAACATCCGGTCCCATTCAGTCAGTTCAGTTGCTCAGTCGTGTTTGACTCTTTGCGACCCCATGGACTGTAGCACACCAGGCCTCCCTGTTCATCACCAACTCCTGGAGCTTGCTCAAACTCATGCCGATTGAGTCGGTGATGCCATCCAAGTATCTCATCCTCTGTCATTCCCTTCTCCTCCCACATTCAATCTTTCCCAGCATCAGGCTCTTTTCCAATGAGTCAGTTCTTTGCATCAGGTGGCAAGGTATTGGAGTTTCAGCTTCGGCATCAGTCCTTCCAATGAATATTCAGGACTGATATCCTTTAGGATGAACTAGTTGGATCTCCTTGCAGTCCAAGGGACGCTCAAGAGTCTTCTCCAACACCGCAGTTCAAAAGCATCAATTTTTCGACTCTCCACTTGTTTTTATAGTTCCATTCAGTTCAGTTCAGTTCAGTCACTCAATCGCGTCCGACTCTTTGCGACCCTGTGAATCGCAGCACGCCAGGCCTCCCTGTCCATCACCAACTCCCAGAGTTCACTCAAACTCATGGCCATCGAGTCGGTGATGCCATCCAGCCATCTCATCCTCTGTCGTCCCCTTCTCCTCCTGCCCCCAATCCCTCCCAGCATCAGTCTTTTCCAATGAGTCAACTCTTCGCTGAAGCCCAATAAATGTCCGAACCTTTGCTGCCCTCTAGTGTCTGGTCTGAAGATAATCACTGTTGCTTTCAGGGAATAGGCTTGCAAATTAACTTTTTTCACCTATTTTTTTCTTGGCTTTACTTTTTTCCCCTTTGCTTTACTTTTAAAAAAACATCATCAAGATTATGTCTTATTTAAAAACGTTATTAATACATGGCACAATGGTCTATCACACTGTATATGTAATTTCAACAAGAAAATTCACATCATTGTTTACATGCTGCTGCTGCTGCTGCAAAGTCGCTTTAGTCATGTCCGACTCTGTGCAACCCCATAGACGGCAGCCCACCAGGCTTCCCTGTCCCTGGGATTCTCCAGGCAAGAACACTGGAGTGGGTTGCCATTGTAGGTAGATTTTAATCCTCCTGAGGATTCAGTTTATAAGCACACATGGCTTTATAATCTTATGGAGGTTGTCACATTTAACTCCAATTGGTGAAATCAGCAATCTCATATCTATTTATTAGCCTAAACTATTTTCCTAACATATCCCCACACATTTTCAGGATTAAAATTGTCTTTAAAACAAAGTGTCATTTAGTTTCAAACCTGAGAGCTCAGTTGGTAAAGAATCTGCCTACAATGCAGGAGAATCCAGTTGATTCCTGGGTCAGGAAGATTCCCTGGAGAAGGGAAAGGCTACCCACTCCAGTATTCTGGACTGGAGAATTCAGTCCATGGAGTCGCAAAGAGTTGGACAGGACTGAGCGACTTTCTCTTTCACTTCCATTTCCTGTGGCAACCCTGTCTGCTTTGTGCTGGGTGCTCTGGGCATGGCAATCAGAAACCTGCCTCCGTCCTCTGAATTCAGCTCACAAATTGCTCCAAGAAGCCTCTTCTCTCCCCCCAGGCAGGCCTGAAATCTGCCTTCCAGAGTCCTGCTCCTGCTTCAGGACTGCCAGCGGGCTCATCACTATAATCACCTCCTCGTTTCTCTCTCCCCACGCGGAGCCTCTCCAGGCTGGGGCTCTTTGCTGCTTCCCTCCGGAGCTCGGTTCAGTGGGAGCCCAGCATTATCAGGGCTCTTTAACGAATGTTTGGTGAGTGAATGAATGAATGAAGAGGGTAAGGGAGAGCCCAGTGAGACAAAGGCTCGACAGAGCGTGTTACTACTAACAGTGCAGAACCAGTGTCTCATTTCGATCAGAAAAATAAGGAATAAAAGTCCCAGTGGATGGGAATTCAGGTAAATGGAAAAGGTAGATGAAGAAAGTTTTAGGCTCTGCTGCTTTTTCCTAGCATATGTAACAAACTACTGTAACTTCTAACTACTGTAACTACTGAAGCTTCCATAAAAACCCGCAAGGATCAGATTCAGAGTTTTCAGGTTGGTGAACAGATGGATCTTAGGGGAGAGTGGTGCTTGGAGAGGGCAGGGTAACCCCACAACCCTCCCCATTCCTTGCCCAAGCATCTTTACTCTCTGGCTGTTCCTGAGTTACATCCTTTTATAATCAACCTACATTCTGGTCAGTAAAACATTTCCCTGAGTTGTGTCAGCTGCTCCAGCAAATTGATGGAACCCAAGGAGGGCGTCATCATTACTTTGCCAACAAAGGTCCAGATATCTAGTCAAAGCGATGGTTTTTCCAGTAGTCATGTATGGATGTTGAGAGCTGGACCAGAAATAAGGCTGAGAGCCAAAGAACTGACACTTTTGAACTGTGGTGTTGAAGACTCTTGAGAGTCCTTTGGACTGCAAGGGGACCCAACCAGTCCATCCTAAAGGAGATCAGTCCTGAATATTCATTGGAAAGACTGATGGTGAAGCTGTAATTCCAATACTTTGGCCATCTGATGCAAAGAGCTGACTCACTGGAAAAGAGCCTGATGCTGGGAACGATTCAAGGTGGGAGAAGGGGATGACAGAGGTTGAGATGGTTGGATGGCATCACCAACTCAATGGGAATGAGTTTGAGCAAGCTCCAGGAGATAGTGGACAGTGGAACCTAGCATGCTGCAGTCCATGGGGTTGCAAAAAGTCGGACATTAACTGAGTGACGGAACTGAACTGAACTGAAGGAGGGGGGATATTGAAGCCTCTGACCTATAGACAGTTGGTCAGGTCATGTGGCAACTGTCACAAGGGTGGGCCTGAGCCTTCCACCTGTGGGATCTGGAGCTCTCTCCAGGCAGACACTGTCAGAACGGAGTTCAATTGTAGGACCTTCAGTGGGTGCTGGAGCATAGCTTGGAGGTGTGTGGCGATCCCAACCCCCTACCCCCTGGCCGACGCACACACTCTAATTGGGTGCAGAACCTTTCTCATCCCCGAAACTTTCAACTCGCCATAATGGGACAGTGGAGCACACACAGTGAGCTGGGCAGTCTGAAGCCAGGCTCGATTTAGAGGTTTCTCCCTCCAACACCCCCCAACCCTGCTTAGGTTGCCTTTTTCACACCTTTATACCTTTATGAATAAGAAAGCTCCCATACCAATACAAATTTATTAACTAAAGGACTACGTCTGTGTAAATCTCTAATTCTATACGTTCATATGCAAACCTATTTTCCTTGCTGTTTTTTTTTTTTACCATATATTACTTCCTCTAATAAAACACAAAAGAAAAAAATAGGAGATAAAATTTCTTACATTTGTTAGAAGAGCAAGCAAAAGTCTCTCAAGAATATATTTTCAGTTAGCAGATGACCATCACAAGACTCAAGACTTAAAAACAAATAATGACATTTACTCCTTTATTGTACTTGGTCAGCTCTGTTTGATGTATAAAAGTACCTATGATACTAGCGTTAAATAAAGATTACTTTTAAATTTGCTACTGGTAAGTGCTTAAAACTCAACATTCAAAAAACTAAGATCACAGCATCAGGTTTCATCACTTCATGGCAAACAGAAGGGGAAAAAAAGGAAACAGTGGCAGACTCTATTTTCTTGGGCTCCAAAATCACTGTGGATGCTGACAGCAGCCACGAAATTAAAAGACGCTTGCTTCCTGGAAGGAAAACTATGACAAACCTAGACAGCGTATTACAAAGCAAAGACATCACCTTGCTGACAAAGGTCCATACTGTCAAAGCTGTGGTTTTTCCAGTAGTCGTGTCTGGATGTGACAGCTGGACTATAAAGAAAGCTGAGCACCGAAGAATTGATGCTTTCGAATTGTGGTGTTGGAGAAGGCTCTTGAGAGTCCCTTGGACTGCAAGGAGATCCAACCAGTCCATCCTCAAGGAAAATCCACTCTGAATATTCACGGGGAGGACTGATGCTGAAACTGCAATACTTTGGCCACCTGATGTGAAGAACTGGCTCATTGGAAAAGATCTTGATGCTGGGAAAGATTGAGGGCAGAAGGAGAAGGGGGCAGCAGAAGATGAGATGGTTTGATGGCGTCACTGACTCAATGAGTTTGAGCAAACTCCAGGAGTTGGTGATGGACAGGGAAGCCTGGCGTGCTGCAGTCCATCGGGTTGCAAAGAATCAGACACGCCTTAGTGACACAGCAAAAGTGTATACACAGTATAAGGAAACGAGAGACCCTTTCCAGATCATTCCATAAATAAATGGCTAATTTGCAAGTTCTTTCACTATGTGAGTTCAGAAGTCGGTATTCGTTCTTATTACCAATGACCACCTGAGTTTTGAGAAAATAGTTTTCCTTGTAAATAGTCCACTAATTCCAGTCTTGATTTTAGCATCTCAATCTCATAATAGGGTATCTGTGAAGAGAAGAAAAGAAAACCATCATGATCCTTCATAATCTGAAATCACCTTGGCGTTGGGGGTGCCCTGTCCGTCTGTCATGCCCGTCCCCATGGTGGAGCATCAGCTCCTGGCAGGAGGACATCACAGCCAGCTCACGCATCCTGTGAGCCCAGAGCCAGCGGCGGCACTGCCAGCGCTGCGGGGGGTGACTACACAAGGCTAAACATGATCCTTGTCCCCAGGGAGCTCACAAATCAGGTATCAACTTAAAATGTGCAATAAATACAAAACATAAGCAGAACACACAAATGAAAGTCATGCTTTAGTATTGAGAGGGAGTTTCTGACACTTTACATTAGGGTGAGAGGTTGACCTCACTGGGAGTTATGAAGGACGAGAACTGGGACACTCCGAGAGGTGGACCCCACCTGAGTGGCCTGGGCGAGGGGGAAAGGCCAGAAGGGAGACTGCTGCGCTCGGAGCAGATGGTCTGGCCGCAGGCAGACCACGGAGCATCCGGAATGCTGAGAGGCAGAGGAGTTTGACTTTATGCCATAAGCGGTAAGGAAACAAGAAAGGTTTCTGAGCACGCTGGCAATGATTTGTTTTAGAAAAATTAATCTGGGTGCGTACAAGATGGAGTGGAAAAAAGTAACTACACAGGAAAGCAGAGAGCAGGGTGGTAGACAGCTTGGGCAACAAAAAACCCCGACACGCACGGCGACTCCTCACGGAAGAGCCTGTTAGTGGCCCTCAGTGCAAAGGCAAGCGAGGGCCTTACACGCAGGAGTCGTGAAGGCTCCGGCTTTATGGGCCATCATGTCCATTTTATTCACTACGTCAAGGGAAATTAAAATAGACATTCTAATAATCTAGCAATTCTAAAAGCAAAGTAAAGCACAGCTTATACACAATTTAGGGATGTCTCACTTTTGGAAAACAAGTTTAAAAACCATGTTTCAAAATACAAATCAAGAGACAAGTGTAATGAACAAAGTTGACGTATAACTAGACATTAGTCTTGGTCCATTGGGCTGCCACACCGCTTAGGACCCTGGGAAAAGCAAATCTGAACTAGAAATGGCTTTTGGGGAAACGAAAAAGGCAAAACCGTACCTGGACAACTTGATAACCGAGCAAGCGCAGGTGTCTCTGTTTAGTAGCCTCCTTCCCCAGTAAGTGGTTGCTATTCAGACAAAACCTTTTTGGACCATCAATGCACAGTGCCACTCTAAAAAACGGGAGAGAGAAACTTCATTTTCATAACAATCCAAAATATTCGTATAGTTTTAGTTTCCAGAGTTTATTTGGGATTTGGCTATGCTTTTGTGCCCATACTGTGTTCAAATGACTCATGACTGTCATCCAATGATTTGATGAAAAAAGCACTCAACTTTATCAACATTAAAGTTCATAAAAAGTGATAAGGAATTTCTAAAACTGGTACGCCATAGTGTTTATCTCCAGACTGTGTCTACCTTTTCACTTTCCTAAGAAACAGTCCTTGTGGATTAACCTGGACAAGTCTCGTAACATCTAGATCACAACGGTTTTCTTTACCTTTTATGTACATCTTCATCAATTGTAAATGGTAATACAAATCCGTCTTCGTCTAATTTAATTTCAACATCTAGTGAGAGAAGAAAGGAAAAAGTCTTCGTGTGATACCCTCACAAACACTAGCTTCCTTCCCTTCTGGTTGTTTTGATTTCTTCCGCACTGCGTTTATCAACTGGGCAGAAGGCTGCAAAGCAACAACCACACCAGACAATGGTGAGAACTTTAATTTAGTCAGAGCTTTGCCCAACCACATCAGGGTAAACTGTGAGGGCTCCCCTGCACCTGAACAAGGAGGGGGCCCTCCGGGTCCCTGGGACACTGCGGGAACTACACACACTTTCACTCTCCTGGCAACAGGCGGTGGGAACAGTGAAGACGATCCCCCACAGCTGGCCCCTAGCGTCCCTGAGCTCCAGCACCCCAGGGGCGGGTGAGACAGCCAGAACCCTGACACATGGGCCCTGGGCGCAGAGCCGCCCCGTCCTTCCCTGTAAAGGGAGCTCATGAAGGAGGGGAGTGAGACGTGACCGTGGGAAGCCCAGGAACACTGTCCTCTTTGAGCTGATTGTCCTTGACGCAATAATGTGAAAACAGAAGGCCTCTGACTCTCTAGGCAGTGCCGTCCAGCAAAACTTTCAGCGATGCTGGAAACACTTGTACCAGATACAGAGCACGTCAAGGGTGGCTAGCGCACCTGGGGACCTGAACTGTAAATTTTTACAATTGTAACTGATTAAAATTTAAACAGCAACTAGTATGTGTGGCTACTGTACTGGAGAGCAGTAGCCTGGAGGACAAGTGTTCACATGCTCAGTTGTGTCTGACTCCTTGTGATCCCAGGGACTGGAGCCCACCAGGCTCCTCTGTCCTTGCGTGGAATTTTCTAGGCAAGAATACTGGAGTGGGTTGCCATTTCCTTCTCAAGGGGATCTTCCCAATTCAGGGATCAGACTTGCGTCTCCTGCATTGGCAGGATTCTTTACCTCTGAGCTGCCTGGGCAGCCCCGAGCAGATAAGAATAGCTGATAATTACTGAGCACTTACTGTGTCCTGGGAATTAGTCTGAGCTACTTCATTTGTTTACTTTGGGTCACTATTCCTCTTGAATGAATGCCCCGGAAGGATGCCCAAAGACATTCTGCTGCATGAGGCTAACCTGCAGGACTCCACCCACAGTGTCCTGGCCCTTCAACCCCACTGCCCACCCCTGTTCCCATTTGCCTTCAGAAGGACCAGCTCCACTCTGTTTCCAGACCTGTGGTGGCTATTAAGGCCCACAAGTTCCATCAGAGGACTGCATAACAACACAACTCCCTGCTACTTACCTATTGTGTAGCAATAAGGTGTTAACACTTTTGAAGCAAAATACAGTCTTGCTCCTAACAGGTCGATTAGTCCAATCATCACAGATTTATAAAGGTGAAAATCCATGGGGGTCTCCAGGGAAGAGCATGGAGTAAGAAAGGATTTCACTTGAAACTTAGGAAGAAGTTTTGGACCCTAAAAATGTATGTGCAAACGTGAGAAAGAAAATCAGACACAAAATCAGAGAATAAAATGAATGCTGTATAAAAATCTGATCCAAGATTACTTTATAGGCAATATGTGTCTTTAAGACTTAGCACAAATATCTTTCTCAAAAGGACAATGCCAAATATTCTTTTTGTGAAAAACGTTTTATTTTGAACTGGGGTATAGCTGACTTAACAATGATAGTTGATAGTTTCAGGTGAAGAGGAAAGAGACTCAGCCATGTACATATAGGTATCCATTCTCCCCCAGGCTCCCTCCAGGCTGCCATGGAACACCGAGCAGAGTTTCCTGTCCTACCCCTTGCTGGTTATCCATTTTAAAGACAGCGGTGTGTACATCTCCAACTCAAACTCCCTAACTACCCCTTCCCCTTAACCTTCCCCTTGGCAACCATAAGCTCATTCTCTGAGTCTCTGTTTTGCCAGTCAGCCCATTTACACTGTCTCTTTCGGATTCCACACATAAGGGCCGTCATGCGACACCTCTCCCGACTACACGCAGTGTGGCACTCTCTAGGTCCATCCATGTTGCTGCCAATGAGACGATGCCAAATATTCCTGTTATAGTTCAAGACCAATAATCCAAAATACCTTTTAAACGTGTTTTAAATGTAGTCAGTGGTCACAAAAAGAAAAAAAGGAAGGAAGGAAGGAAGAGAAAGAAAGCAAGCCAGCTCAAGAAACATCCCTAGAGCTCTTAGAACTGCTTTAAGGGACTTGAGGCCACCCAACTGAGTTTTTAATAGTGGAAAATGTGATAGAGCTGACATTTCAGTTTAGTAAGAAAAGGAAAGCTATGTAATAATGGTGCTAGTAATTGGTTATCCATCTGGAAAAGAACTAAGCTAGAGTTCTGCCACACATTACAGACTATACTTAACTTCAGGTAAATTAAAGATCTAAACGTAATAGGAAAATAGTATTTTTAAAATTCAGTAAAATATTTATATTACCTTAGGAGTCATAAAATATTCATAAACACAGAAAACCCAGCAGCCATAAAAAATGAACTGATTTGACTATAGAAAACAAACATTTCTGTGCAGCAAAAAGGCATAAACAATATTAAATTAAAACGAAACAAATTTAGAACAAACCAGGAGAACATACATGCAACACACATAATAATTAATGTCTTTTACAACGTGTTCTAGGGCTTCCCTGATAGCTCAGCTGGTAAAGAATCCGCCTGCAATGTGGGAGGCCTGGGTTTGATCCCTGGGTTGGGAGGATCCCTTGAAGGGAAAGGCTACCCACTCCAGTTTCTGGCCTGGAGAATTCCATGGACTGTATAGTCCACGGGGCTGCAAAGAGCTGGACACGACTGAGGGATTTTCACTTTCACTAGGACAAAAAACAAAACAAAAAAGACAAACAACTCTACGAAATAAGAAGTAAGGCATAACGAGGCAATCCAGAGCAAATGTAAATGACCAATAAACACGTGAAAATATGTTCAACTTCATTGCTGCTCATCAAAATGCAACTGAAGCATGTGACATGACATTTCATTGAGCCAAATGACAAAATTAAAGGCATTAAGAACATACTGCGACAGAAATGGGGGGAGACAGTCACTTTCATTCACTGCTGGTGAAATGAGACATCTACAACTATTAGGGGGAAATGAATCCGTCAGTCTCTGCCAAAAATTAATCCAGCCATCCAGAGGATGAGGTGGTTGGACGGCATCACTGTCTCAATGGACAGGAGTCTGAGCAAGCTCTGGGAGATGGGGAAGGACAGGGAAGCCTGGGGTGCAGTCCATGGGGTCGCAAAGAGTCGGACATGACTGAGCGACTGAACAGCAACACCCCATGGTCAGGAATCTAGTCTTTAGATTAAAACAACAAAAGGGCTCCAGTATGAAAGGGTATGTATGCATGTTTATGACAGCATGGCTGATCAAGACAAGTATTGGAAAAGGCCTGTAAGTCTATCCATGATGAGTGGAATTATTAGAAAAGTTTACCTGGTGGCAACTGACTCCAAGTGAATGAAAACTGTTTTTTAAAGAGGTTACTCAGCTCAAAAGAGAAGGAACTTAACTTTTACCTTGTAGAATGGGCATTCTAGAATTGAGGTTAAGAAGAGTTGGGTCAGTTGTGCTAGGCTCAGTCTGTCCAAATAGGACTCTTCACCTGAAATACAAAGCATCCTGGTCAGAGTTAAGTTTGAATTTTGCTGTGTGTAATCAGAGAAAAGAACAGCCAGAACGCACAACGTTAATTGTGACCATAAAGAAGCACTGAGCACTGAAGAACTGATGCTTTTGAACTGTGGTGCTGGAGAAGACTCTTGAGAGTCCCTTGGACTGCAAGGAGATCCAACTAGTCCATCCTAAAGGAGATCAGTCCTGAACATTCATTGAATGCTGAAGCTCCAATCCTTTGGCCAGCTGAGGCGAAGAGCCAACTCTTCTTGGAAAAGACCCTGATGCTGGGAAAGATTGAAGGTGGGAGAAGGGGTTGACAGGGGATGAGATGGTTGGATAGCATCACAGACTCAACGGACATAAGCTTGAGCAGATTTCAGGCGATGGTGACGGACAGGGAAACCTGTCGTGCTGCACTCCATGGGGTGTCCAAGAGTTGGACACGACTGAGCAACTGAACCACAACAACTTTAATTAATTCACTCTAATAAGATACCTTTAAACGACACTAGGGAAATAACTTGTTAGAATTAATTATGCCTTCCTGCCTGTTATCTCAATGAAATCTCATTCTGGCTTTCAAGAATGCAAGCTCCTAATTGGAGAATATAATTAAAAGTGACAGATACATGTTAGAGTTAGAATTAGAATTAGTGGGGATTCCGTTTACCTATGGAGATCTAGATTCTTACAGATTTGGGTGGTCTTGAATTAAGATGAACATCTCTCAAAAAAAGGACAGGACGTCCCTGGTGGTTAAGTGGGTAAGACCCAATGCTTCCACTGCAGGGGGCATGTGTTTGATCCCTGGTCAGGGAAGTTCCACATGTGGCCAGTTAACAAAGGAAAAAGAATGATACAGCTGCTGTCATCAAAGCTCCTAACATGTTATGATACTGCCATTGTCATCACCAGATCTCTACAAGAAGATTCAGTTTCTCAGCTAGGGTAGCAAAGTCTGTTTACCCCAAAATGTTTTATCTCTCCGAGCAATGTTCTACTGGTCTTTAACCCTGTGTTTATGTTAGCATCTGCAACTTCAGGTCTCTTCTTCAGATCATAGTGGAAGAAAAAAATAAAGCTCAATAAAAAAGGTACACGCTGTGTATGTGTGCTTAGTTGCTCAGTCGTGTTCAAGTCTTTGCAACTCTTTGAAGAGGAGCCCGTCAGACTCCTTTGTCTGTGGGATTTTTCAGGCGAGAATACTGGAGTGGCTTGCCATTTCCTTTTCCCCCCCAAAAAAGAAAAGCTATATATGTGACTTGAAAACATCAAGGTCAAACGATAAGTTTTCTACTCTCAGAAGTCATAACCAACTCACCTTGCAGCTGCTGAAGAAAATATGGGCTGAATATCTTGGCCATAAAATTGACCGGATGCCTCTCAATAAGAGAACACGAATGGAGAAGTTTCAGCAGTGTTTTGGGGGGAAAATGATTGAAGTGGGTTAACAGCATGTTTTCTAGCTTCCTAAATAAAGCAGAAGCATTTGGTGGCAGATAGTTGAGTTTTCCAAATGGCTCGATTAACTTGGCAGTCTGACTAGGTGAAAATTTTTCTGCTTGACAAACAAAAGTTTCTGCCACTGCGTTGAAGATGGGTTCTGAAAGAATCAGCTTTCTGCTGCAGTACTCCATGACTCTGCTGACAAGCTCAGGATCCAGAGTGAGACACAGTGAAGCGACATGCTGCTCCAGGGTTTCTGTAAAGAATCTGTCACTGTGCCCAAAGTATATGAACGCCTCTAAGACTTTTCTGAGCTCTTCACTAGTGAAGCGAGCGATGTGCCGCACGACGTATTTACTCAGTTTGATAACCAGGGGAAGGGCTTGAGTCTGATCAAGGACCACTAGGGCAGTGAGCATCTGGCTCATCAATTTAGGACTCAGGTTGGAAACGAGTGATAGAGAAAAGTGGTTGATCTTATTTAAGAACTTCTGCTGTTGGTCCGCTTTTTCAGGACTTGCCTGTAATAGTCTGTAAAGGGTCACAATATCCTCAGGGGTAAATGCTTCCAAACTTTCCCCTTGCAGCTGATATATGATCAGGTCTAGTGTCAAAAAGCCTGGACCGTGCAGTTTAATCAGAGTTTCCCCCAGAATGCAAAGACTGTGAACATCCAGGCTGCCCCTTTCAAGACGATGCTGGCATTCCGCCTCCAGGTTCATCAGCAAGCGACTCTGGGCATCCCCACACAACAGAGTCAAGGCTTGAAAAGCAGTCACCAAACCCGCATTTGACAGATCCGAGGGATTCCGTCCAAATCGATCACACAAAGCTTGAAAGGCACTACTCTCCAGTATTTCTTTTGGCAACCTTTGATCACCATCTTTTCTTTCCACTTCACAAATACGACGTAAGGCTCCTGCCATCATAGTATCAGGCAAAGTCTCCAGTGTGCTTATAAAATGTAAGACTTCTTCTGATGAAGTGAAGCTGTTTAGTTTCCTGTAAAACATCTGTTCGTCCACATTTTTAACACTGTGTTCAAACCTGTCCCAGTTGTGTACTTGAGAGAACCCTGGCTCCCCAACTGGATGGAGGTCATTTCCGTTTTCTGAATGAAACTTCTTACAATGGGCATGATGGAACCGGACCCTGATGGGCCCAGGGTGCAGCGACCAGAACCATGGACACAGATGCTCTTTGACTGTCTTGTGAACATGATTTACATGCTGAGTTTTCAGAGCAGCCAGAGCTCCGTGTATCCGAAAGTCAGATAAGTGACAGAGGTTCCTCCGTAAGGTAACTAAAGCCATGCCATCAGAGTCTCAGCTCCTCTTGAGTTACAACTATGTTAAAAGGCTAAAAAAAAAAAAAAAAAAGTGGTCAAATATATTAGAACACAGTTCATTCAACATCAATGCTTATGAAACTAAGGATAAGTACCCAAAAGGGGTCATTCCCACTAAACATTTTCCACTCAAACACTAGCACCATGTTACTCAGATGTAAAAAAAGAACGAAATTGTGCCATTTGCAGATACTTGGATGGAACTAAAGACTGTTATACAGAGTGAAGTAAATCAGAGAGAAAAACAAATATCCTACATTAATGCATATATAAGGAATTTAAAAAATGGTATAGACGAACTTATTTGCAAAGCAGGAACAGAGACACAGACATAGGGAACAAGGCGGGAGAAGAGGCGGGATAGATGGGGAGATTGGGGTTGACATATAAACACTACTGATACTACATATACAATAGATAACTGAAGACAGGGACTGCAGCCGTGAAATTCAAAGACGCTTGCTCCTTGAAGAAAAGCTATAACAAACCTAGACAGTGTATTAAAAAGCAGAGACATTACTTTGCTGACAAAGATCTGTATAGTTAAAGCTATGGTTTTTCCAGCAGTCATGTGTGGATGTGAGAGTTGGACCATAAGGAAGGTTGAATGCCAAAGAATTGATGCTTTTGAACTGTGGTGCTGGAGAAGACTCTTTGAGATTCCTTTGGACAGCAAGGAGATCAAACCAGTCAATCCTCAAGGAACTCAACCCTGAATATTCATTGGAAAGACTCATGCTGAAGCTGAAGTGCCAGTCCTTAGGCCACCTGATGCAAAAAGCCAACTCACTGGAAAAGAACCTGATGCTGGGAAAGACTGAAGGTAAAAGGAGAAGGGGATGACAGAGGATGAGATGGTTGGATGGCATCACCGACTCAGTGGACATGAGTTTGAGTGAACTCCAGGAGAAGGTGAAGGAAGGGGAAACCTGCTGCAATCCGTGGAGTCACAAAGTGTCTGACAGGACTGAGTGACTGAAAACAACAAATGAGAACTTCCTGTACAGCACAAGGAACTCAGGGCTCTGTGGTGACCTAAATGGGAAGGAAATCCAAAGAAGAGGGGATGTATGCATACACACGTCTGATTCACTTTCTTGTATACCAGAAACGAACACAACATATAGTTGTAAATTAATACAATATAGTTGTAAAGCAACAACTATACTCCAATGAAAACAAACAACAGCAAAAAGGCCCAAGTACTAGAAGAATAGTGACTCTGCACCCTAGAGCTTAGAATTGAAACTGTTTACCTCAAATTGGGACTCGAACCCAGCTAAAACCCTGCTTGGGATTTCAACCCACATGGCTGGGACTGGAACCCAGCCAAAATCCTGAATGGGACTTGAACCCACGTGGCTGGGACTCAAACCCAGCCAAAACCCACAGTACCTGGTTTCAGGACCTAATGAAGCTCAAGTTCCTGATGAATTCAGTGAGACAAAGTGATAGGTAAAAAGTGGGTTTACTCAGATACAGACAGAAGCACACTCCACAGACAGAGACAGAGTGTGGGTCATTGCAGAGGGTGAACCTGGCTGTGAAATTAGGTGTGGTTAGTTTTTATAGGCTGGGTAATTTCATACGCTAATGAGTGGGAGGATTATTCTATTTTGGGGAAGGTGTGGAGATTTTCCAAGAGGTTACAGAATAGAGGCTGGACCTCATAATCATCGCTATCATTTGCCAGGCAATGTTATATTTAATTCTCCCAACAACACAACGAATTAAGTACTTTAACGTCATCTTAGAAACGAGGAAACCGAAGCACAGAGATCTCACGTTGTCCAGTTCACACAGCTAGTAAGCGGCTGAGCCAGACTTCACCTCGGGTAGTCTGGTTCCTTCGCACGCCTCCTATGTGTTGGTTGACGGAAAGAACTGCACTTGGTCCAACGTTCTCCAAACACACAACAGAAGTGACCATTAATTCACACGGCAAGCGTGAAAAGAGCAGCTTCAAGGCCTCCGAGGGATCGATTTCCCGAGTAGGATCTGGCTAGGACTGAGGAACAAGAAGGTCTAGCTTTGCAGATGGAGGGGAAAAAAAAAAAAATTAAAAATCTTATCAACGAAGGGGAAAGGTGGGCCGGCCCCGCCGTGCGAGACCCGGGAACACGAGGGTGCGGGACAGCGGGGGATGCGGCGCCCCGAAGGGGGAGCCGCGTCCTCTCTGGAGGGAAAGGACCTGACGGGCCGGGCGCCCCCAAAACGGGCGCCGCGGAATCCTACGCTCACGCACCGGGAAGGGCGGGAACCACTTCCGAAGAGCGGGGCGGCGAGCCGGGGAGCGAGCGCCTCAGCGAAGCCGTGGGCCACGCACGCCGGGCAGGGACAGCCAAGCCCACAGCCCGTCTGGATACCTACCGGACTCCGCGTGCGCCGGGATTCCAGCAACCCACGCGGCTCCGCAGCCCCGCCGGCGTCCGTAGCTCGCCCTTCACCAGAGGGGGCCTCCGGCGCATGCACCAGGAAGGGGCGGGCACCCCACATCCAGCGCGCGGTGATTGGCCTGAGCTCCTTTTCCCGAGCCTCTTTATTGGTCCCAGGCTCGAGGCGGTGTGCGCAGGCGCGGGAGCCGGGGCTCGTGTCCCTGAGCTTTTCCCTCAGCAGCCGGGAGGGATTCCTTCAGGTGAGCGTGCCCCGCAGCCGCCGCTACCGGATCTGGGCGACCGCTGGCGGCCTCCACGACCCTCCTGCCAGCCCAGGCTGGACGCGCGCGGGGAGGAGGTTAGGATTCCGGCCTGCGCCGGGGACTCGGCCCTGCGCCCTCACCGTCGCCTCCCGGAGGCGCCGCGGGGCGTGCAGAAAGGCGGAACCGGTCCCGCAGGTCCTTGCGGGCCCTTCCTCCGTCGGGGTCTATGGTTCCGAACACTTCTCCTAAACGAGGGTCGAAAGGCGCGTTGGGGCATCGGGTTAGGGGGAGGGACGCGGGAGGCCAGGATGCGGGGGGCGCGGACCGGTCCGGACGCCGGGTCCAGCTGCGCACGCTGGTTCTCCGCCCTGACCTGTCCTGCGGCTCCTGGGGACCCCACCCCCTGACAAACGTGCCTGCTCCGCAAGGTGGGTGAGGCGCCAAGGGTCTCACGCAGCGAGCATCTCGGACGGTGTATGTGGCTCCTGCGAAGTGCCCCAGGTCTTTGGCTTGGATAGTGGTCGAGGCCCTTTCCATCGCTGCGCTGTCGTGCTTCTGGATCAGCTCGGTGTGTAGTATCTCCACGTCGTTCCCTTACCCGTTTATCTAGAGTTAGAAAGAAAGAAGAAGGATAGCGCTCAGTCGTGTCCGGCTTTTGCAATCCCATGAACTGTGGCCCGCCAGGCTTCTCTGCCCATGACATTCTCCAGGCAAGAATACTGGAGTGGGTTGCCACTCCACTTCTCCAGGGGATCTTCGCGACCCAGCAATTGAACCCGGGTCTCGATGCTTTACCGACTGAGCTATGCGGGAAGCTTTCTGTTTTTGTTTTTTTTTTTTAATCCAGAGTTAACCTTTTGCATACCCGCTGTATCCAGCCCTGTTCTGTTCCGCAGGTTGTTCCCTGCTTTTTAGCATCCTGCTTATTAATACTGTGCTTTTACCGTTTAATTCCTTCGTGGCTTTAAGTTGTCCTCAGATCTAATTAGCCAGATGAGCAAAAAAGTATCTGCGGTTCCTTCCCTTAGTTTGCCAGGCGTGCTTAAGTTGCTTCAGTCGTGTCCTACTCTTTGTGACCCCGTGGATTGTAGCCCGCCAGGCATGGCAACCCACTCAGAAACTCATGGGCAGAGGAGCCTAGTAGTAGTAGTTTAGTTGCTAAGTCGTGTCCGACTCTTGCCACCCGGTAGACTGTAGCCTGCCAGGCTCCTCTGTCCATGGGATTCTCCAGGCAAGAATACTGGAGTGGGCTGCCATGCCCTCCAGAGGATCTTCCCAACCCAGCAATCTAACCAGGTGTCTCTTGTATCTCCTGTGTTGGCAAGCGGGTTCTTTACCACTAGTTCTACCTGGGAAGCCTAAATCCTTACATATTGAGTATCTCAAATTTAGACACTTGAGGTGTGGTGAAAAATCTGTGAGCCCTTTATTTTACTCCCGGGTGTCTGTTCAGGAAAAAACATAAAACTAGTAAAAGATGTGAGTGGATTAGAAGTGTTTTTCTCTGTTTATAGGTATGTATGTCTACACATGCATGCAGATGTATATGAAATTGAATTAAATAAGAAAGGTATTAACTAGAGTACTGTGATTTATTTAGCATTGGGATCAAGTAAGAATCAATCAAATTTTTGCCATTTTAGTGAATTTTTAATTTTACCTTTTTTTAAAAGAGCAAAGGTATCTGAAATTTATTGGACACTGCTGTCTTTGTCAGGTAGGTACCGTCATTATCTCCCCTCTAAAGGTGCAAAACCAAGAGACCAGTCAATAGGCCTGAGTCCAGCCTGAAGTTCCCCTCCTGTGAATGGTCACTCCTGGCTGGATTCAAGCCCTGGTAGTCTGGCCCCAGAATCTGATCTCTGAGCTGTGGCATTAGAGCTTTCCTTGGATTTGCCTTGATTTAATAAATAGTCTCTTTCTTAGACCTTAAGAATTAATGCTAAAAAACTTAGTAAGTCTGTTTTATGTTATCCCTGGATATTGTTGCAGTCCCTTTTTAATTAAGAAAATTAATACATGCAGGTTGTTACTGCTCCATTAAAAGAGAAATCCCTTTTTCCCTTTCCGTCTTACAGTGTAACTATTACAGCTATAGCATATGCCTTGAGGTGATGAGGAGGTTTTTGTTACTCTATGCTACACAACGAGGACAAGCAAAGGCCATAGCCGAAGAGATAAGTGAAAAAGCAGTTACGTATGGTTTTTCCGCAGATCTCCACTGTATTAGTGAGTCGGATAAGGTAAGTCATGGTTTTTACTGTGTTTCATGCTTTGAAGTATCTTAGTTGGGAATTGATGTTAAAAAATGAAGTGGGACCCTAAATGTCACCATGATCCTTTTTTTGTTTTTTTAAACACTTAGACATTCATTTTATCAACTGTGTTCTAAGACTTCTGCCAATTTTTTTCTCTGTGTGTGTGTTAAACTACATGGTCTTAAAAACTAGGATGACTAACCACTTTCAACTATAAATGGAACTAGTATATTTGCCTTGTTTTTCTCACTGGGTGCCTGGGAACAAATGAGGTGTGTCTGTTCACAGGAACATGTGAGCTTTCCACCTCATGAATCCTGGTGCCCTGTACAAACTTCCCTGAAATAATGGCCTTGTCATTTGTGCCAGAGTTCGTCTGAGTGAAGAACCACTGAAGTCTTTTGTGAAGACAGAAATTAGAGCGAAGGTGTAGGATCTGCGGGAGCCTCGGGGACTGCCTGCGTTTCTGTATTCAGTCTCTGCAGAAGTTCCCACCTTAGGATTGTTGTTATTGTTGTTCAGGCGCTACGTCGTGTCGCTCTGATGGTGACCCCGTGGACTGCAGCGTGCCAGGGCTCCCTGTCCTCCACTACCTCCCAGAGTTTGCTCAGACTCGTATTCACTGAGTTGTTTGCATGAGATCTTAACAGATCTGTGCTTAGAATACCTAGTCTGAGGCCTTCAGGTTATAGTCTCATGCATTTCAGGCCTTAGGGCATGGCAGCCCACTTCAGTATTCTTGTCTGGAGAATCCCATGGACAGAGGAGCCTGGCGGGCTACAGTCCATGGGGTTGCAGAGAGTCGGACACCACTAAATGACTAACACTCACTCAGGCTTGAGCCACGAGCAGGGCTCTTCTAACACCCATGGTGATGTGCCAGCCACTAAGTCCTCGAATTCAGCTCAGTACTTGAAAAAGCACCCGGCCATGCACTCTCGCTCCAGTTCACAGCCTCCTCTGTTCCTTCCCACGTGTCTGGTCAGAAAGACTAGCCTGTCAGCCACAGAGGTGAATTACAAGCTCAGCTCCTAGAGGGGAAACCACCGAGTTCCTTGATGCCACTAGTTATACTCCGCCGGAGTCCCGACGGAGCCACTCACCTAGGCAGGAGGCTCCTGGTGGGGAGCCAGTCACCCAGCTGGGAGGGTCCTGGGGCACTGCCAGGCATGGGCTCTGTGATCCTGCAGCACGTTCAGAGTGAGTCGTGGTGCCACAGGATGGAGCTCCGTCCAAATCTGTTACTAACCCCAGAGACAGTCGGCAGCATCAGGCAACTAGCCCTAACACGGCCCCCTCGCCAGTGACCCCAGTGGGGCCAGCAGCTCTTTGAAAAGTTAAGTAGTGAGTTGTTTTTGATACCACGGTAGTCGTGTTGTTTGCTCTCCTCAGCTGAAGGGTTTCTCCAGTTGTTCCTCATCCAACTTTAACCTAATAGCTCTCTGTCCTCCTCAGTCAGTCGTCTTTTTCAAGGTAAAGTCACTCACTGTAAACTGCAGAGTTGTGTTCTAGAAGCGTTGAGTCGCCTGGTAAGATGTTAGCTCAAATCTTCACCTGTTACCGTCAGCATGAAAAGTGAAGTGAACACCTCGGAGCCGAGTGATAGTAGAGCTCATGATTGTGAACAGAGAGAGTGAAGTGCTTAATTGGGAGGACTTGAAATTTAGCTGAGAATTAGAATAAGGAAACGTGAATTTTAAGGCTTGGAAACACCAGTGATCCCAGTATTCCATTTTCTTGGCTCTCTGGAACCCTGAGGCGGTCAGGCCCTTCCTGACAGCTAGGTTTCCTGATCTCTGAGGAGTAACACTTTCACTTTGCCGTTTAAAATGCTCCGTGTGCCTCTCTGCCATTATGTGACACAGACGCTGGGACGGGAAATGAAGCTGATTGTTTTGCTGGTATGTTGTCTGCATAGCAGTAGATCTCTGACATGACACCCTTGTTTTATAGTATGATCTGAAAACTGAAACAGCCCCTCTTGTGATGGTGGTTTCTACCACGGGCAACGGAGACCCGCCTGACACAGCCCGCAAGTTTGTTAAAGCCATACAGGACAAGACGCTGCCGCCTGACTTCCTGGCTCACCTGCGGTACGGATTACTAGGTGTGGACTGTGTTTTGTGTAGTTACTGGAATGTTACTGCTGGCTGTAGCGCTAGTATCTGGATGTGTTTTTCAAAGCCATGGTGCACCATTGTATAGATTTTGTCCTTTTCGAGTTTTGATAAGTTTTATGTGTGTATAATATTTGAAGGTAAGCAAGGTGTTGTTTCCTAGCTATGACCCCCCAGCAGCTCCTCTGGAGGCCCACAGATAGCATCTTAACCTCAGGCGCATACCAGATTCAACTGGGAAATACTTCCGAAATGTTAGTGGTTGGGCCCCACCCCAAATCTGCTAAAACCCAAGGAGCAACCCGGAATGCTGTGTTTTTTTGTGTTTTTTTCCCTCAAAGTTCTCATGTGACAGCTTCCTTAGCAGACAGCTGTTCCCCTGGGATACTGGTTCTCCAGCCTGGCCGCACACTAGCATCCGCTGGGAGTTTTCCTCCCAATGTCGTGGCTTTCAGTGGCGCCCCCACCGCGCTGTGATTCCGACTTAATCATTCTGAAGTAGGGTCCTGGGACCAGTGTTTTTTAAAGCTCTCAGGTGACTACTGTGTACCCCAACTTAAGAAGCACTGGCCTAGGGTAGGGCTCTGTGAAGAACAGCTTTAAAATATTAAAGGCTCAGAAGGACCAGCTCAGTGAGATAGTTGCACCAAAGAGGGAATTCAGGGTCCATTTGCCTGGCTCGCACTCTCTGTTCTTCTTTGAGAGGAGTTTTGGGGAGGGTATCTAGAAAGGATGGAATCTGCGATGATAAGCAACTGGATAGGGATTGAGATGATGAGCCTGGCTGAGATCTGTCGTGTGTAGTGTATTCAAGAGAGCATTTTAGAATGTGTATAGCTTTTTAATTCAGTTTTTCCAGTTTATTTATTTAGAAGAGTGAACATGTACATATTGCTTTAAAAATTCCTCAGAATTATTTAAAAGGAAAGACTGAAGTCTGTCTGGCCATTTTAGTCAATCTTTGGCCTGTGTATGGGCCCACCGATGGACTGCTTACCTTGTTCTTGTAGGAAAAATCCAGGGAGACAAACCAAGTGCAAAATTTAAGCTCTTAATTTAAAATTTTCAACTAAGTATGAAAGTGTTAGTCCATTTCTTAAGAGGAAACACAGAAGCAATTCTTAATATACCAACACAGCAACAGCAAATAAATGGTCGTTTGTGTTTTGGATGTAGCTCTTGTTCTAGATTAGGAGTCAGTAAACTCTATAAAGGACCAGATAGTAAATACTTTAGACTTCATAAGTCACTGGTCTATCTAACAACTATTTATCTCTGCTGTTGGAGCTTGAAAGCTGCCTTAACAAGGTATGAACAGTTGGACCTGGCTGTGTTCCAATAAAACTTTATTTGCAGAGACAATGGATGGTAATTGCCCACAGGCTGTAGTTTGCAGACCCTGCAGTGGGATCAGAAAAGCCTGAAAATACAGATGTTGCATGTTCTTATGAAAGGAGCAAAGGCTGTTTGCTCTTCAGCAAAGGTTGTTGCTAAACCATGAAGGACGCTGGGATTCTTGGCCTCCAGAGAAGAATTCAGTCCCAGGCCAGTGACGAGGCTTGATTGCTCAGAGCTTTTATGTAATAAAGTTTTGTTAAAGTATTAAACAGATAGAGAAGGCTTCTGACATAGACATCAGAAGGGAACAGAAAGAGTCCCCTCCCCCCCACCCCCTGCTAGCCTTTAGCAGTATGTTGTATACCTGTCAACAGGCTGCTAATTAGAGAAAGGAGATGTCCCAAAACTCAGAGAATGAGCCCCTCACCCACAACATGCATTTTGAGATAACGTTGGCACCAGGTGAGTCATCCCGGGCCGTAAAACGATTGACATGAATCTTGAAGAAAGGTTTCCAAGAAAATATATACTTTGATTAACAGTTATAGATTAGGGGAACAATGTATGAGTAGAACATACAGGTTTGTTGAGCCCTTGTCATTCTAAGTGCTAAGAGGAAAGACAAGGGTCTAAGGTACATACATAGTTCATTAACACAGCTTAAGACAAATATTTCCACAAGAAAAACGCACTGGTTAGCTCAAGGTTTGAGAAAAGTTAAGTTCTGGTGGAGCCAGGTGTCCTCATGGCAACACAGAATTTTAAGAGAAACCTCTTTTTAAATTTGTATAGAGAAGGGGAAAACATTTAACACTAGTATGTTTTCTCCTGCTGCTGGAGGGAGAGAGAGAAAAAGTGTCTGACACTTGCAGCCTATTTCCTCCGTTTGGAGACCCCTGGCCTTCCTGCCTGTTACCCTCTCATTTAGTATGCTAACCCTTATATGCAGATTACCATATTTTTACACAGATTCATGAAAACAAAAATGTGAAATACATTTCTGTTAACAGTGGTCCAAAGTACTTGTTTTGTTTCTGTTTGCATAGTTAGCATTCCTCAAGGGAAAAATAAGAAAATATGAAGCCACACATTACTTCCTGTTCCATCAAGAAGAGCTTTGAATAGTGTTCTTCTGAATGTTGTGTTTCTCTCTTCTGTATATGGTTAAATTTAAACCTTACTGCATGCTAATAACCCATTTGGACTCCAGGTCTGGGTGATTCAGAATACACGTACTTCTGTAACGGGGGGAAGGTAATTGATAAACGCCTTCAGGAGCTTGGAGCCCAGCGTTTCTACGACACTGGCCACGCGGATGACTGTGTAGGGTAAGAGCAATGTACCTCTGTCATTTCCAGTAAACCATGTTTGTACATGATGTAGGTCAGTTTACAAAAGGGGTTCACTTTTGAACTAGCATTAACTTTCAGTCTTGAAAGTCCTATTTTAGTTTTGGGACCAAGGAAAATCCTCCAGAGCTTGATTTATCTGTTTTGCTGAATTTTTTTTTTTTTTAAGTGCCTCGTCTATCTCAGTGTCTGCTAATGGAAGACACTAGGAAGGTAGCCCAGTACAGTTACCTCAGGCTTGGAAGTGTGCAGCTGTTTGCAAAAGTCATTGTTTCCTTTAGGAACTTGGAGAGCATGTGCCTGCAGGGTAGTGACTGGACTCTGGACCTCCCCATGGAGGGCACCCGGCCCGTGCGTTACACGTGGAGAAGGCGGGCCACAGGCCTTCCTGGCACCCTGGCTCCTTGGCGCTCTTTCCCTGTCTTCATGGTCATTTACCACCCTGCCAACCAGGAATATAATTTCCGTTTCATGAATTTATTCTTGTTTTTACAGTTCAGTATTTTACCCTATGTGCCGCCTTACAAATCCTCTTAACGTGTGAACTCAAAGACCTTATTGAATTGTCCTTGTTCTGTCATGACAGCACATGCATGCACTTGATCTTTTTTCCTGCTGGCTCTGTGTATTACGTAAATCTCACCCACTGGATCTGGGCTTATGCAACATGACAAGTTCAACAAAGGCTGTGCTTTTCTGCATATACCACCTTGCACGGGCATGTTGGAGGCACTTGTGTTTGCCTGCAACTCACCTTTGTGAGTCCATACGTCCGTCATTTTCTGCAGCTGTGATGCTGCGAGTTTTTTCCCATTGCCCCAGGGCACATGTCCCTTATGGTGACAGCTCCACCACCTTGCCTTGCCTGCTGCCTCTCAGTTTTGTCTCGCTGTGTTGGGCTCTTCTCCCCACGAAAAACCTTGTTGGGATTAAATGTTTATTGTCCTGTGTGAGCTGTTTAAATGCTAAATGCTTATAAATCCATTATTCCTTTTGCTCAACTCATATTTTACTTCAGAGGCTTTTGACTTCACTGTTTATTTATTGTGCTGACCATTAAAATTCTACAATGTGTATTTCAGCAGCCTGCATCTCTAAAATTTGCAACCTAAGTACTCTTCTAAAATTAGAATATTTTCAAGGAGACATCTTGGCTTACTGTACCACCACACTGAAGGGGTTAAGAATGTAGACTGGAGTTAAAATATCTGCATTCAGATCCTTGGTTTTCCTCACTTACTGATGATGAAGCACAGGTCAAATTACTTAAACTTTTTGTGTCTTGGTGTCCCCCCTTGTGAAATGGATAATAACAGTATATATTGTTTAGGATTCTTTGAAGCATTAAATGAATGAATAAAACTTGTTGTTTTAGAACAACGCCCACCATATAGTGCATACTCAGTGGGCATGAGCTTTCTTGTAAGAGTATTACCATACTAGTATTTCTGAGTTGTGAGAATGGTGTTTTAAATGTAGCTGTCATTGAGGCATTAATTTTATACGCTTGCTTTTCCAAATGTTCCTGAGGGATGGATGTACTGTGTCACCAAACTCTGAACTATGTGCCACGTGAACAGTAAATGAATACAATGAAATTATAGCCAAAGTCTCGGTAAGACAGAGGTCTAAAATGTGTCTCCTCTTGTCACTTAGCTCTATGAATTGGAACTTTATTGATCTTTTGCAACCCCAAGGACTGTAGTCTGCCAGGCTCCTCTGTCCGTGGGATTTTCCTGGCAAGTATACTGGAGTGGGTTGCCATTTCCTTCTCCAGCCAGTAGTCAGTAGATGAGCATATTTTACAGTGTACTTACGGTTAATTCAGCTCTCCTAAAGGATGATTGAAGGGTTGAGCTATTAGTCAAAGAGCATTAATCTGGAGTGGTTTCTTGGTGATATCTTAGTCTGTAGGAAACAAAGATCAGCAAATTGACTAGGCAAAAAAAGGTGGTGCATTTGATAATTATCATTTATTAGAGTAGACTTGGATTTTGAGTATGTTCTGTTAGCCTCATCAGAATTTAGCATGCCTGTGTAAAACCACATCTTCTTATAGTGTCAACTCTATTTTAGGAAGTTAAGTGGAATCATACTCCTGTTATTACCTTTTACTAAATCATCTACATTTTTGTTGTCTGACTTTTGTGCTTGTTCGTACTTTTTTATAGCTCAATGCTAATTAACATAGTAATATTTTGCTCTTTAGCTAAATCATAAGTATTTTTGATTACTTATTGATTACTATTGTATTCTAAATAGCCTTCATAGTGAATGTTTCTGACCGTTGCACAGCATTCTGTCAAGTGGACAGATTCTCCCATTATCCCATTGTTATATGTTTAAATGAAGAACTTAAAGTGTTTGTTTCTTTTTTCTTATTTTTTTTACAACTCAGTTTAGAACTTGTGGTTGAGCCATGGATTAATGGACTCTGGGCCGCCCTCGAGAAGCATTTTCTGTTGAACAGAGGAAGAGGTGACATGAATGAAACTCTCACAATGGCATCTCATGCCTCCCGGAGGACAGACCCCATGACGCCGGAATTATTACACGTGGAATCACAAGTTGGACTTCTGAGATTAGATGATTCTGGAGGAAAGGCTGCTGAAGTTTTGGAACAAAATGCAGTGAACAGTGGTCAATCAAGTACTCTGATTGCAGACTTTGAGGCCTCGCTTACCCGTTCAGTACCCGCACTTTCACAAGCCTCTCTGAATATTCCCTCTTTACCACCGGAATATTTAGAGGTGCATCTGGAGGAGGCCCTTGGCCAGGTAAGCAGTGATGTTGGTGGTATTTTTTAAATTATGTTATGGTGGAGGCCAACAAACTATGGCGTGTTGGGTGACTGTGGTCTACCAGCTCTTGTGTAAATAAAGTTTTATTGGAACACAGCCATGCCCATCCAAGGCTGCTTCTGCACTGCAGTGGTGGAGTTGAGTAGCTCCCAAAGAGGCGTTACCTCCAGGTGTTAAAGATGCGCTTGTGCTATTACCTGGCTTCTCTTTGAGGAAGTAAATGGGTATGAGCTCAGTTTCTCCATTCCTTTGGAGAAGTAACGTCTTGGCTTCTTGCCTTAGATGTCAGTCAGGTGAGGGCGAGTTGTGGGCTGTCAGAAGACTATCTCAGCAACTAATTTGAGTCAGGTGCAGTAAGATCACTTTTCCAGTGTGGATCTTTGCTGTCTTGGGATACTCCATTTTAGGGGTTTTTCTTTCTTTTGGTAATATTTTATGACCTGTTTCTGTCTGTTTAAGTCTTTTTTCCTATGCCTTGAGTATCTTCCCTATCAGTAAATAAATGACCTTGAAGTGATCTGTACATTTCAGAGCATCAGGTTGAATAATAGCTGATATTACCCCACAATAGTCAGTATATGGTTCCCTGAAATTTCTTCCAGCATGCTTGGAATAAACTTCCAGGGCAGCCGGTCTTATGACGCATGGCTGACCCCTCTCTGTTCAGAGGGAGTTCTATGTGGGTTTTCTCAGGTAAACCACACAACGCAATTGTCGTGATTTCTGGTTTCTTCTTTTCCTTTTATTAAATGAGGAAAGACATTTGAGAAACAGTTTAAGTGCAACTTTCTAGTTTATTTGAAAACTTTGCGGACACTTGATAATGCATACCAGTGTTTTCAGCATCATATTTTTACAGTGTTTTTCTAATGCATTCAGACAAACAGGTAGGTTTTTATATGACCTTCCCTGGGTTATTGTTTTCACGCTCATGTTTCATTCTTTATTAAAAGGGATTATCACAACAAGTACGTCTTAGTCAGGATTGGGGACAGGCGCGGTGGCTGTGGTAAATGTGCCGGGCGGGTGGGCTCAGGGTGGTGAGCTGGCCCCGGGTTTGCGCTGCAAGGATGAGTGTGTGTGGCAGGGGTGTCGGTCTCTGATCTGACCAGGCGCTTCACTTAGGATCTGCTTGAGAGTTTCTTTTACAATAGGTGTCATGAAATAGACTTGAGTTGTTGGTAATGTCTTCAAAAGATTTTTTAAAATCTCAACTATTTAACGGAAACTTGTGTAAATCTGTTTAAAGGACATACCTAGGGGATAAGGGATTGAGGAAAATAAGTTTCCTGTTTTACGGCGTCCTCTTGGGATAACCCCCTTGAGGAGCGGGGCAGGTGGGGGAGGGGATGATGGCGCCGGGTTGGGCAGAGCCGGAAGCTGAGCTTCGGTGCACGCGCGCTCAGTCACTTCCATCCTGTCCGACTCTTGGTGACCCCAGGTACTGTAGCCCACCAGGCTCACCCCTTCATGGGATTATTCCTCCAGGCAGGAATACTGGAGTGGGTTGCTATGCCCTCCTCCTGGGGATCTTCCCGACCCAGGGATCGAAACCGCGTCTCTGTCATCTGCACTGGCTGGTGGGTTCTTGACCGCTAGCGCCCCCTGGGAAGCCGGAGCTTCGTGCAGCCCACAGAGCCCACAGCCGGTCCCACTCCACTTAGCGCCATCTCCGCGTCCCTGGTGCCCCCGCCGCCGTGGGGCTGCCTGGACCGTGGGCTACGCGCTGCACGGCCTCAGTGGGCGCATCTCGGGGCCCTGCCCAGAGCCCTTCCCTGCCCCGGGCCCCCAGCCCTGGCGGCCTCCCGTGTCGCCCAGTGTCTGGGTGGGGTGTGCGGCCCTGAGCTGCCGGGGCCTGCCAGGTGGGAGGCACCTCTCCCGGCGAAGGGCAGGAGGAGAGACTGCATCCTCCCCTCGGGAGGGGACGTCCTGACACGCCGGACCGCACCATGGGTCCTGAGTCTCCACAGGCCGTGGGGATGCCAGCGTCGTCTCATCGGCGTGAAGGCGTTGACGCGGCGGGCCTGGGTGAGGTTTGCTGAGTGTCCAGACGGTCCCCATTTACTCACGCCATCTTGTGCCAGTGAGCAGGAGTGTTATCACGGTCTTGGGGCAAAATGGTCAACAGTACGTGCCTGTGAGCACGTCTGGTCCTCTGTGGGTGGAGATGGAAAAGAGCACGTTGGCCACATCCTCTTGGATGAGCCCTGCACGAGAGGCTGCATTAACTGCTCTGTCAGAGAACCATCCACCCCGGCGCGGCTGGGGCTGCTGCTTGTTTGGGTTGCTGCTGGCTCAGGGTCATCCCCCAGGACCTGTCTGGTTTCTCCAGGGGCGCGATTGGTGAATTCCATGGAGCCATGATAGACACCCTCCCGTGTCCTTCAGCTTTTTAAGGATTGTTTTGATATCTGTCGCTCTCCCTAGTATAGTCTAATTTTCATCTTTTATTTTGATGGAGAGAGAGAGGTGTCAGGTTCAGAGGCTTCTTCTTGACCCTCCCCACTGTGATGGCTCATAGCCCACAGGCCAGGATTTCACTCCTAACCGCCAGGTGAGCCACTGGCTGGGTCCTTTGAGCCAGACTTGAGCCAGGACTCCGGCCACCCCTGGCCGCAGACCTCAGGGCTGTGTGGGCCCCCAGCTGCGTCTGCCCTCTCTCCACCGTCCCTGAGTCCAGTGCTCGTTTACCCCTGGACTCCAGTCACCCTCGGCCTCAGGCCTTGGGGCTGTGTGGGCCCCCAGCCGCACTGCCCTCTCCCCGCCGTCCCTGAGTCCAGCGCTCGTTTACCCCTGGGGGCGGCATCGGGGAGCGCGGTCTCTGTGCCTCTCGGAGTCACTCCTCCTGGGGCCTGCCTGCTCCTGCCATCATGGGGGCGGGCTCCAGGTCTGACAGCTGACCCAGGTCCAGCAGCTGGACAGGGCTCTTGAGCTTTCATTGGACAGCTTCCCGCTCATAGTGTCTTGGTTTCTTTTCCTCGTGAGGACTGGGTCCAGTGCCCTTGCCGGCTGCCCGTTCATTTTGAGCCTCTGGAAGCCATGTGCCATCATTCTCGTTATTTCTGGGAGTTGGGCCCTCGGCCGCCCCCCAGCTTTTCTGCTCACTGTGGTCCTTGTGCGTACCCCTCCCTGGCGTTCCTGGCCAGGTGCTCCTACCTCCCTCAGTTCTTGGTGCCGGGGGTGGGGGCGCCTGCTCTGTGAGCGCTGGTCAGCGGGCGAGCTCGCTGCTGCTGCCCCGACCAGCGTGGTCCTGTGGGCCTTGGCTGTGAGGTGGTCTCTGGGTGCTCCAGGGAGCACCTATCGGCTGGTGGGTGTGGCCTTGTGTGGCTTTGTCCTCTCTGGTCGGCCCTCTTTGAGCTTTTCAATCCCGTCTTCAAACGTCTTGGCATCTCTGCCCCGCTTCGCTTTTCCTTTGCTCTAGTCGCCCTGCTGGCCGTGTGTTTACGTCATCTCTGGGGCTCTGCCAGGGTGAGGAAAGCCTGAGTCCTGGGCGAGCATCCCAGTTAGAAAGCCCTTCGTCCAGACCTGTGTCCTGCCCCACCTGGCCCGGGACCTTGGCCTCCTGTCTGGGGCACACGTGTTCTGCTGATGCATGGTGCTGTCCTGCCTTCTTTGGAGCTGGCCCAGCGCACGGGCAGCCAGGCCTGTTGCTTCTTAACTGTAGTTATTGGTCCAGCAGCCAGGAGGAGAGACAGGGTGCGGGGTGGAGTCCCTGCGTTGTCTTAACACAAGAAGGGAGCTCTTGCCCTTAGGGAAGGAGCAGCCCCTTCCGCAGGCGCCAGGGCTCATCTCGGGACTGAAGACGCTCACCCAGGTGTCCCTCTCCCATTCTTCCCTGCCGAGCCTTCCCTGGCTTTCTCTGCCCTCAGGCTGCAGCAGGTGAGTGCTCATGTGTAAGCTACTGAAAGTGTCCTTTGGCTTTCACTGGTAGATTTTAGTTGTTGCCTCATTATTCTTGGCTCTTTGCATTTTTTCCAAAAGTGTCGGTGAAGCTTAGCCGTAGGCCTCCAGTCCCAGCGGCCGACCATGCCGCGCCCTCCTCGTTCCTGAGCATGTGTCCCCAGGTGTGCTCTCACTGCCGGCCGGGGCAGCCCTCCAGTGCCACATGCCCATTTTAGCGACTTTCTCGGGCCACTCTGGCCCTGGCTGTCCCAGGCTGGGTTCCCGGGAATCACTGTGAGATGGTCTTCGGGGCCTCCTCCTCACCTTGGGATGTCAGGGGGCAAGAGCTGGATAGGGTACAGGAGAAGCTGAGCTGCAGGCCTTCAGGGTTGTCCTGGGTTGTGCACAGGGGCTGGGCCTTTACAGTCGTTGATGTCGTTGGCTATAGGCGGCCTCTAGACGGAGGTGTGACCTTGAGTGCTCAGAGGATCCTCGGAGGTGCCGGCGAGGGTCTGGGGCCCCACTGTGAGCGCTGTTGGCAGCCTTGCCGAAGGCTATGCCCCCGTCCCCGTCACTACAACTCTCAGACCCTCAGCCCTGGGCTTCCACGGCCTTCCCACGCAGCCACTCATCCACAGCTAACTGACCAGCACTTTCCGAGATGTAAGTTTCTATTTTTATTAGAACTTAGAAGCATCAAGTTATGAATCTGGTGAGGCAGGACCAAGATTTGGGTTTCTTTCTAGTTTCCCAAGGCCTGTTTTGTCTAATTTTATCTCTCTGTGGCTACTATTAATTAATGAAAATTAAGAATTCAGTTCTTGAGTCACAGCAGCCATGTTTCCAGGACTCAGGGCTCAGGGGTCAGGTATCGGCCAGTGAGGTCATGGAGCATCCCCGCCGTCCAGAGAGCTCTGCGGAACAGCACCGCCCGCCGCTCTGAGGGCTCTTGTCACCATCTGTGCAGGCAGCTTCCGGCCGTAAACATCTGTTACTCCTTTAGAATCTCCTTCTGAAATGGGCACACACACTCTTTTTGCATAGTTCATTAGGAAGACTGTTAGACTTTTCCGTGGAAAGTGCTAGTATCTGATGTTTTCCATAAAATCTCAGAAATTTTAAAGTCTAGTAGACAAGGAGTTTAAAATATAGATAAGCTTCTCTTCTGAAAGACCGAGAGGCCTGTTTGTAGCCATTTACCTTAGAGAAGAATTCTGAAATCTCATCAGGGAATGTTGAGAGATCCTGTAGCTCTGACTTTGCTGCTAAGTGAAGCAGTGGTAAGTACAGTTGAAAATCGCGTTTCATAGCACTTTATCACGTTTCTTTCTCAAGGAGGAAAGCCACGCATCTGTGAGTTCGGCGGATCCAGTGTTTCACGTTCCAATTTCAAAGGCAGTTCAGCTGACTGCAAATGATGCCGTAAAAACCACTCTTCTGATAGAGTTGGACATCTCGGTAAGTTCCAGAATGTGTTTCTGAGCACATGATGCTGCCAGTCGGTGCAGAGGCTCGCCCGTGGTGTGTCCTCACCCAGACGCGCCGGAGGAGGAGTCGTCTGGACAGCGGCCAGCCACCTGGCCTGTCGTGTTTATTCCTCACCCGTCATTTTGTCTCTCCGTCTCATCCCTGTTTTCTTTTCACTTCAAGGAGGGGCTGAAATGAGGAGTGTCTGGAGGTGATTCCACTTGGAGAGAGTAGTTTTGCTGCCTTACTCATTAAGCCACGAAAGAATAATGGAATCAGCACAGCGCTGGCATATAGGAGCCCCAGGCAAGGAAGCTGAGGTCAGCGGCCAGGGAAGTCAAGCCCAGGCTAGCTCGTCCTGTGACGGTCACTTCTCAGAGTGGCAGTCCTTGTTCCTTTGAGAATCTGGGAGAAATCATGGACCCCCTCTTCAGAATAATGATTATATATAAGCATTTTGCCCACAGTTTTAGGAGGTATCTGTGCCGGCTCTCGGAGCCCCATCCGTAAGCCTCCCCCAGCCCCTGCCCCAGCCGCTGGCCTCAGGTGGGAAGCCGTGACTGGACCTCCTCACAGTCGTGCAGCTCAGCGCTGGATGAGGGTCCCATGGAGCTCAGTGGGCTGGACTTTCAGAAGAGAGTGTGTCAGGGCTGTTGGTGGAGGTTTAGTTGAATTTCTAATAGAAAAAAAGAAATACGGCAGGCATCAAAACTAGATGGTTTTGCTTACATACTATTGTTCTGCTCAGTCGCTGAGCCATGTCCGACTCTTTGCGACCCTATGAACTGCAGCGTGCCGGGCTTCCCCGTCCTTCACTGTCTCCTGGAGTTTGATCAAACCATGTCCATTGAGTCGGTTGCTGATGTTCTTTAGCCATTTCATCCTCTGCTGCCCCCTTCTCCTTTTGCCTTTGATCTTTCTTAGCATCCAGGTCTTTTCCAATGAGTCGACTCTTCATATCAGGTGGCCAGAGTATTGGAACTTTAGCATCAGTCCTTGCAAGTGAATATTCAGGGTTGAGTTCCTTTCAGATTGACTGGTTTGATCTCCTTGCAATCCAAGGGACTCTCATACTACTGAGTAATTCCATTTTCTTTTGAACATTTTTATCCCCACTGTTAAACATCCTGTATATGCGAAAGCATTTCACTTCTGTTACACACTTTTGTCATAAAGAGGTGAGGTTTGGCATACTGGTGGGTCCGGTCTGTGTCTGTGTCCCTCACAGGCTAGGGGTGTGAGCATGCGTGGTCAGAGGCCCGTTCCCAGAGCCCTTCACACCCCCACCCCACTCTATGCAGAGTGCGTACACCTGCTGTGGGAGGGGGCTCCACGTGGAGCCCGCGTTTGTGCACAGCCAGGACCGAGCCAGGCACTTTAACGTTGCACGTCACTAAAGGGAGAAAAGCAGCCTCCCCTACCTTGTTCCTCTCCGAAGGAAAGGAGTAAGGAGAGACCACTGAAGAGGCGTTTCTTTGCTCCTAAAGTGTGTGTTATGCTTTCAAAAGAGGTTTTTACATGGATTATTAAAAACACTACTTACTGGGACACCTTAATCTCCAGAAGAGGCAGGTCTTAATTTCTAGTCTGTGAATACTTGATATAAAGCAAAACATTATATAATTACAGAATTTCTTTTTAAAAAATAGCTCCTAATAAGAGTATGCTTGTTTAGTTAATTGGTCTTACTTGTTAGAAACAAAATAATTCTAATTGCTAAGAAAAACTGTGTTGGTTGCCCCACAGCTAAAACTCTTAACTCATGTGGCATTTTTTTATTTCGTGTCGGTTCTTCTCTAGAAAACAGATTTTTCCTACCAGCCTGGAGATGCCTTCAACGTGATCTGTCCCAACAGCGACTCTGAAGTGCAGTTCCTGCTGCAGAGACTGCAGCTCGCAGACAGGAGAGAGCACCGTGTCGCCATGACGATTAAGGCAGACACGAGGAAGAAAGGTGCAGCCCTGTGTCTTATTGCTCCGGACGTCCCTGGGGGCACGGGGGTGACAGGGCGAGTCTGCATGGGTGCCTGAGGGTGGGACACAGGTGCTCGCTGGTCTTGGGTGGGATTCCTTAGCGTCCACCGCAGGTGCCCTGGGCGAGTCAGTTATCCTGAATGAGGTGGTGATAGAGTTTGTGCTTATCGGATGCTTACAGACATTAAAAATGAAGTTGAAGAATCAGCTTTTCCAGAACTCTAGACATCAGCAAGCTTACAGCAAATGGGGAAGCACAAAGATGGTGTAACTGTGGTCTCAGAGCAGCAGGATGGTCAGCTGAGCCAGTGTGTCAGGGTAACTGTGGTCTCAGTGCAGCGGGATGGTCAGCTGAGCCAGTGTGTCAGCTTGCTTCTTTTCAGTCAGCACTGCCTTGTTTCTCAGCACACTAGAGTTGTCATGCAGAAAAGCTATACTATATGAATCTGTTTTAAAAACTGCTTTTTGTTGGGAGTTCCCTGGTGGTTAGGACTCCAGGCTGTTAGGTCTGGGGCCCGGGTTTAATTCCTGGTGGGAGAACATCCCACAAACTGCACGATGTGGCCAAAAACAGAGGTAGTTGTTTTATGTTTGTGTCTCATGGCCTATTTGTTATTGCTTATTTAATACATGAAAATAGTTGCTTTTCCCATGATTAAAGGAAATTATTTTTCAGTGATTTGCGTACAATCTGGAACTAGAGCTCAGGCAGCTCTAAAATTCTTTCTGAGGAAGACAGGTAGTGTTTTGGGGCCACTGCCATCTTTTGAAGGGGCTTCCCTGATAGCTCGGTTGGTAAAGAATCCACCTGCAATGCAGGAGACCCCAGTTCGATTCCTGGGCTTTTTTGTTCCTTGGTGTTAGATAATTTCCCTTCCTTTTGTTTGGTAAACCTAGATTTCATAGGTATGGCTGATTCAGTAATACTGTTGAATTAATAAAATTGTTTTTGTAAAGTGGATTTTTCTTTCACATTTTTGCTGAGGAAATCTTTTGACTGAATAAATGTTGGCCAAAGTCATATTGTACTTTGATATTTTACTATAATGTAAAAGATTACAGCTGTTAGTGTTTCTAGGGGTTGGAAACATCTCTATTTTCTGTGTTGTGAACTCTTCCCCATCTCCCTGGACAGGTGCAGCCTTGCCCCAGCACGTACCTGAGAGGTGTTCTCTCCAGTTCCTTCTCACCTGGTGCCTCGAAATACGAGCCGTTCCCAAGAAGGTACTGTTTTTTTAAAGTTCTTTTGGTACCTACTTAAAAATATGCTTATCTGTCTATAGAGCTTATTAAATCATTTGAAGGCCTAGAAAATGTGGTCTTCATAGCCTGTGTTCAGAATAGTTCCCAAGCCATGCTGTGTCTCTGTGACATCATGGACAAATATTTTTAAATTGCTCTTGTATTGAAATGTTACCTTTTCTTTTGAAACGAGAATTTCAAGTAGGGCTTTTCCTTAATCTTGTTTTACTAGACGTTAACTCGATGTTGCGCGGCAACCAGCGATGAAAGCGGCCCTCGATGACATGGGTTTCCCAGCTGTGCACCGACGCGTTTTCTCTGGTTGCCAGGAGGCTTGGGGAGTAGGGCTTTCCCTCACCTGTCACTCATGTCGGGCGGGGAAGACCCCTTTTCGTGTGAGAGTCGGCGGTTAATTTATTGCGTCAGGATTCCCGAGGGAAAGGCGCGGGTCGGTCGGTTGGTCCGCCAGGTGTCAGCGCCACGCCAGCGTTGCCGCTGCTTTTCGGGCCCTGTTAGTGGCTGTTAGTGGGTGCACTTCGCAAGCTGTTTTACCGAACTTGTATTGCTGATGAGTAAAAGCGTAGCATAAAGATTATGCTACACTGTCCACGCTGCAGTGCTCATTCTCTGTTTTATTGAGGTGCTGACTGCATTTGGTGTCTTCGCGGAGTGAACTCAATAGAGAGACTTAGTCCTAGGTATAATTTGAGTAAATTTATGAGGCACCGTGATGAAAATTTCCTGCATAATTTCACAATTTTTGTTCAACTCTACCATTTCTGAAAACTTCACAGTGTATATATTTAAAAATGTATTTTTGCTTACGGCAAAAGCAGTACACTTGTAAAAAGTCTGGACGCAAAAGTAATTGGGGAAGCAAAAGTGCTTTGTAATTAGACCCCTGCAGTTAACAGGGCTTCCCTTGGTGGCTCAGTAGAGAATCTGCCTGCAAAGCAGGAGGTCTGGGCTCAGTCCCTGGGTCGGGAAGATCCCCTGGAGAAGGAAGGGGCAACCCGCTCCAGTTCCTGCCTGGAGAGTCCCAAGGACAGAGGAGCCTGGCGGGCTGTGGTCCGTGGGGTTGTAGAGTCAGGCACGACTGAGCCGCTGTCACACTGCAGTTAACATTTGGATTTGTGTTGCTAGTATATACGCTGTTCCGTAACCTGCCTTTTTTTAAAAAAAGAAATCATGAGTTTGCATATCCCAACATGGAAACATACTGGAGATCTTACTAAAAGATGCAATAATGATTGATATAAGGACGGTCCATTGTTTCCAGTTTTTCACTATTAAAAATCCACTTAGGTCAGCCTTCTGTTTGCATCTGTATACACCTGTCTGAGTTTTCTTTTAAAAATAAATTCCTTGGAGTACAATTACTGTGTTAAAAATATTTAGAATTTAAGTTTTAGTCATGTTTGTCAACTTGTTCTCTACATAATACAGTATTTCCTTTGTTAATACTGTGAATTTTCTGTTAAGTGTAAAGCGAGAAATATGCTACTGGTTTAGCCTGTAATTTAGGAGGGTGTATTGACTTGAGAAAGTTTGGCTGGAAGTGTTCTTGGTAAGCTCCTGCGCTCCTGTAGCTGGTGGGTCTCTGGGTAGGTTGGGCAGGGATTCTTGGCTAGTCAGTGGAGACCCGCGGCCCCGCGGGGATGTGCTCTCGCCGTCCCCGTCAAGGGCATCCGGGCCTGCGGGTGCAGGGGCCGTGGATGTCGTGGTGCCCACTCCCGTCTCAGGTAGCGTTGTTGCTCCCATTCTCCTGTGAAGCCTTTTGGGCAAGTTAGGTGTCCTGTTGTACCCAGTGCCTGTCAGAAAAAGCCCTTAATGGTGGTCAAATAAGTATCGAAATCCAGGTTGTAGTCGTCAGCTAAGACAGGAACAGGTATTGTGTCCTGAGATAAAAACGTTTGGTTAATGAGGGACTTCCTTGATGGTCTGGTGGCTAAGACTCTGGGCTCCCAATGCAGGGGCCCTGGGTTTGATCCCTGGTCAGGGAACTAAATCCCGCATGCCCGGGGAACTAGATGCTGCATAAATAAATATTAAAAGAAAAAGTTTGCTTGGGAGACTTGACTTCCTGCTTACTCACATATACCTGTCATGTAATTTGAGACCATACTTATGACTGATTAGGTCAGTTTAAGATACAGGGAAGGTGACCAAAAAATAAAAGTGGGTCTTCCCACTTCGACAGGCTGCCATCAGAGCAAATATGAAACAAAATGCCCTTTTCCCGGCCACACTCCTGGTGGCCACACTCCCTTTTTCTTTATAGTTGGGCACATCCCAGGTGGACACCAGCCCTGCATTCTGACGCTGTGACCACAGAGCGTGTGGTGACTTGTTGGTTTCTTGGCCACAGGCATTCCTGCGCGCCCTCGCGGACCACACCGGCGACAGTGTGGAGAGGCGGCGGCTGCAGGAGCTGTGCAGCAGGCAGGGGGCGGCCGACTACTCCCGCTTCGTCAGGGACGCCAGCGCCTGCCTGTCCGACCTGCTGCGGGCCTTCCCGTCCTGCCAGCCTCCGCTCGGCCTCCTGCTCGGTGAGTGACCGCCGTCACAGCCCCCCTCCCCGGGCAGCCCCTCTGTGCTAAGGACACCTCGAGTTCCTGCAGGCCTGTGGGGGCACGTCTCCAGACTGGTCAGCAAGCAAGCGTGTCACAGCTGGGCTTCCTGGGGCCTTACCCAGCTGAACTGCCTTCCTGAGGCCAGAGAATCTCTCCCATTTTGTTTTGTTTTGTTGCTTTTCCGGTTTTCTTTCCTGCTGTTGCCACTGTCATCTGCTCTCTCAGTATCATTGTTGGCATTCAGTCACTAAGAGGTGTCTGACTCTTTGCAGCCCCATGGACTGCAGCACACCAGGCTTCCCTGTCCTTCACTGTCTCCCGGAGTTTGCTCAGATTCATGTCCATTGAGTCAGTGATGCCATCCAACCATCTCATACTCCGTTGTCCCCTTCTCCTGCCCTCAATCTTTCCCAGCAGCAGAGTCTTTTTCTCCATTAATAGAATCAGTTATAATTCTCTTTTTTCGCTCAGCCTTTAGCCTAGAATCTGTTTTTCAGAAAGCACTTAGCCAAATTTTATCTAAAAATGAACTTTCCAAGAAAAATGTCTTTTTCAACGATAGTGATAATTGACGGAGTGTGATGAAGTGTGCCCTCTGAGCAGGATTCAGAAGTGTCCCACTTGGGCAGGTCCAGATTCTGGTTCAAGACCCGAGGGTCTCCTTGTGCTGGCCCCGCATCAACAGTGGCTTTACTCAGTGCCTCCGAGTGTGGACTTGGGGAGACAGGCATCCAGATGGAAGGTCACCCTGGTTTTTGCCCCGATCATGTCTTCTGGTCCTTGTACTCCAGCAGAAGAGAGTTTCAGATCTTCCTTTAAGGACCTGGTGTCCGGACTTAGAGACGTTTACCAGGGATGGTGACTGTAAGTGTTTATAGGATTTTAAAACCTTTGTTATCTAATACTTTCTATGCTTGCACTTTTGTCATCTCCTGTCTGTTTTCCTGGAGTGACAAATAGTGACAGGAAAACGCGTACTGTGCTTTGTGCTGTTAGGCCAGCAAGGCCCCTTCTGATGGCAAGTACAGTGAAGGGCACTGCTTGACAAGTCAGGCCTTTACAAGTCAGGCTCCTTGACAAGTCAGGCTCCTTGACAAGTCAGGCTCCTTGACAAGTCAGGCTTACCTTCCGTTTTTACTTCTTAGTGTTCTCTGTCCTCCTCCAAGTGGTGAGGCTGCTCTTCCCATTTTCCTGTTCAGATGAACACTCTTATCGCCTTTCTTTTGAGCTAATAATTCAGTTCAGTCCCTCAATCGTGTCCAGTTCTTTGCGACCCCATGGACTGCAGCACGCCAGGCCTCCCTGTCCATCACCACCTCCCAGAGTTTACCCAGACTCATGTCCATTGAGATGCTGATGCCATCCAACCATCTCATCCTCTGGCATCCTCTTCTCCTCCTGCCTTCAAGCTTTCCCAACATCAGGGTCTTTTCTAATGAGTTGGCTCTTCACATCAGGTGACCAAAGTATCGACGCTTCAGCTTATAAACTTTAGAAGTTTCTATAATTGAGACTTGGAGAAACTTCAATTATTTCCTAATTTCTATGAGAAAACTTAGTACCCCTAGGGGTTAGTGTTGAGCCCTCTCTTAAATCTTATTCTGACATTGCAACTGTAAGACATTTCAGAAAGGGCTTTCCAAATTTTTGCTAAATAACTATCAAAATGATAACATACTGAACACAAAAATTTCCACAGTTTTATTAGTGGACAATTCAAATATTGACTCTTAGTCTCCTTTTGAAAGAGTACCTATGTGTCTTGAAATCACTGGATTTCTGGGTAACTTGATTTAAGAATCTCCACTGTTACACTCCAGTTTTTTGTCATAACCCTATAAATACAAGAAGGAAAAATATTTTCAGTTTATGTATTTTCCACAGTCTAATCACCTTTGAGTCACGATTTTATTTCAAGTCTGAAAACTCTGGAGACACCCCAGAAAACATTTGTGGACCTTACTCTTACTCCTGTTCGCTGGTTTTAAAAAACCAAACAGCCCTGAGGTAGAAATACTGACTTCACATTAAGGAAACGGATTCTGTTTGGTCTGTAAGATTTGGATGTGGCATCTAGTAATGGTCTGCTTACTCACAGTGAATGTATAGGTACTTAAAAGTATGATGAAAACTGAAGCAACAGTTGTTTTGAATATTCTAAATAAGAGAACACTTAGAAGTCAGACCTTTACATGTAGTTTACATGTATACATATACTTTATTTTCAGTAGGAGTGAATTAATAGTTGCCTGTTTTTGCTTTTTTTCTAGAACATCTTCCTAAGCTCCAACCCAGACTATACTCGTGTGCAAGGTACTGGTGCTTATTAACATAATACATAGCGTCTTTCTCCTAAAATACAATGAAACTCCGACTTTCAAATCCTTGCTAGCTACAGGTCTGTTTACTGAAAACTTACCAGATTTGTGGAAGACGGTAGCAGATGTGATAAGGAGTGAAGAAAAGCAGGCTTGGCCTCCTGTCCTCCCAGAGTTCGTAGGGCGTGGCATCTTCCATGGCTCTTGTGGTCCAGAACCATGTCCTCACTTAGCGAGTCTCCAAGTCCTCCCCCTGCGGCCTTATTGGTGTGCCTGGCCGCCTTGCTGGGGGTGGAGGAGGAAGAGGAGAGGGAGGGGTTCTGTATAAATCTCATCTAGTCTTGGGGGCACACAGGTAACCAGAAACTGTCCTGAGTGATATCAGGACGCTGGGGGCAGGGCTGACTTTGCAGTAAACAGCAGAGCTGTTCTCTGAAGAGTGAGAAGGTGACTAGTGCCCGCTCAGAAATACCCCCCAGTGCAGTAAAAGAAGGCCTGGTCTGGCCCGTATGTGTTAGTCCTGATGCGGAGTTTAAAAACTCGCCTCTCTGTCTTTGCAGCTCAAGTCTGTTTCACCCAGGGAAGCTTCATTTCATTTTTAACATCGTGGAGTTTTTGTCTAACACCACGGAGGTGGTTCTTCGGAGAGGCGTGTGCACGGGCTGGCTGGCCACCTTGGTTGAATCAATTCTTCAGCCGTACACGTGTACAAACCATGCAGATGGCAAGAAAGCCCTGGCTCCCAAGGTATGAGGAGAGTGCAGTTTTGGTGATATTGAAAGCTTTCATTGCTTAGTTGGAAAATGTCCCCTGCATCGTTCGCTACCAATAAACCATTCAAAGGGAACTCTATGCCACACTTCAGCTTTAGTCTTTTGGAAAGTTAGAACATAATTTTCACTTAGTATCAAATAGTTCATGTGTTTCATCAATGCGTAAAGTATGAATTGTATACAGTGCAGTCTTTGCTCCTTGCTCATCACATTTATAAACAGAAGACCTTTTGTGTTTTGTATTTTGATTCACACTTGTCAAAAATCTCATTTGAGACCGTATGCAAAGGGAACAATTACATTCTCCCTCCTCACCCATAAGAATGGTTGAAATCGAAAAAAGAAGTTGAGTCTTTATCATGAAGTCTTTTCCGTGGTTTTGAAAAATAAGACACTTGTAATGTCTTACTCCTGGTTCGGTTGTTCTAAGTTACTGAAATTAAAAAGTTGACAGCCCTTGGGGGAATTAAGACTTCTGATATATACCTGAGCGAGCTTAAGACTGGGGCTTAAAATTGCCCTTGAACTTGGTGTTTTCCCAGTCTGCTCCCTGGAACAGGTGTTTTACCACATGTGTTTCCTTACATCCACAAAATTTTGAGAACCAAGAAACTTCTCTTTTGGAAAGAAATACTATAGTAATAGAACTGACACACAAGTATGGTGCCACTTCATGGTCTCATAAAAATAGCAGATCTCCAGAAAGTTAAAAATAGCATATTGAAACACCTGTATTACAAGCACCAAATGTGGGTGCCTCTCACATAGTCTGTCTGTCTTTCCTTCCTCCTATCCTTTTCCTCGTCTTCCTTCCCCAGTTTAACAGATTTTTATTGACTGCCCAGTTTTGAGGCCCTGGAGGTACAGATAGAAAGGATGTAATTCATAACTACTTAAGTTTCATCTTGCCGTGTAATACCATATTTTGTCCACGATCCATCCACCACGCACCGACCCCAACTGGTAGGTGGTCCTGTGGTTCACAGATGCCCCTGCCCCCAGGAAGTAGACGTCCCCTCCCGCTCCTGGGTGGCTGGGCCACGTAACCAGCCTCGCAGGGAAAGGCAAGTGGCCAGGCTTGTGCCAGGTCTCAGCAGGAGCTCCGCGCCCGATGGAGTTGCTGGACTTGCCTCTCTCATCTTCCCTTCTGACCTCGAATGGGATAACTCAGGTCAGGGATGCTCCTTGGCTTTGAATGCAGGTGAAGGAGGTCATGGTGCAGAGCTGGCGCCCTGAGCCCAGACAGGGTGAGCGTTGCGTGAGCAGCAGGTGCCGACTAGTACTCTCCCGTCTCCTCGCCGTCCCTGGAACATGGGAGTGTGGTTTCTTCAGCAGTTTTATTCTGCTTCATGGGACTTATTTATTATCTGTCTTTCTGTAGATGAATGTCTGTTTGTTGTCTTTTTCACACAGTAGAATATGCATCCCATTGACATAGATTTGGTTTGCTCATTTCTCCATCCTAAGTGCTTGTCATATTGGGTACCTTCAGTAAAATTGTTAGGTGGATGAATCAGTTGAATAAGGCTAATGTAATATCCATCACAGCTTCACTCCAAAACTAGAATAGTCATTTGACGCAACTCTGCCAGTTCTCCATTTGAAAAGTACTGTATCCATCCTGTGGATGAACTTCAGACAGCTTCCCTTGAATTAAAGGCTAAAATATATACGATTATATCTGTATGCAATGTAGGGGCGATTCCTGTCATTCTTAAGTGTTAATATCACTCAGTGTAACTGAAGCACATGGCAGAGTGAAACTGAGAGTCAAGTACGTTAACAAGCGGATTCCTTGTAAGTGTCCCTGGCACATGGTTTAGAAGAAAACCCTTTTGAAATTGTAGCAAAAAGATTTTTATGTGTGTCTCATTTCTTAGTCTAGCTTTGCAGCAAACCCTGGATGCACAGGAGCAGAGGCCACGAGAAGTGCTCTGGCATCCTTAGGGCAGCCCCTTCATTTCTCGCTCACTTGCCTAGTTTCCGCTTAAACCCTTCACCCCATCTTGGCGTTCGTCTGCATTGCCCCTTTATGTCCTGATGCGAAGGACCATGTCTTCATCTTGTGTGTGCATTTCTTCATGATGCATATGATGGGGTGCCCACTACTTTGGGCCTAGAAAAATAACTCATTAGTTATTTATTTATTCAGTGTTATACCTCGGAAATAGCCCTGTCATTTTAAAAATACTTTTGATTTAGAAAGAAAAAAATTTACCAGACAGACTTGTTTATTTCTCTGTGTTGACAGATGTGCTTGTGGTTTCAGTAAGATTTAATGCTGCTACTTAATTTTGTGATGCTTCTAAGGGAAAGGGGAAGTGATGAAATTAAGGGGAAGTTTCACTTTCTGATTTCCTTGGCAGACAGCACCTTGGTTATATGCTTTTGTTCAGGTTCTGTTTTTTTCAGACTTAATGAGCATTGCCTTAATGTTTCAGATATTCATTTCTCCTCGAACAACAAACTCTTTCCACTTACCAAATGACCCTTCAGTCCCCATCATAATGGTGGGGCCAGGAGCGGGCGTGGCCCCCTTCATTGGCTTCCTGCAACATAGGTATGTATCCCTCGTGGACCTGGCTGGGAGTATAATAGAGCGGTTTTTTTTTGTTTCTTCTGGGGTTTTTAGGATATTGGACTTCAGTTGTAAAATTTTTATTTTAAAAAATTATTATGAAATGTGTGATAGCTTAGCATAGCTTGTCACTGTGGGAAAAGTGAATATATCGTCTAGAGATTTTGGTTTGTGCTGGAACTTGCTTTTTTACTGTGGTGTTTATTCCCCCACTGCCCAGCCCTGAACTATAGATTGTAGTGTGTGTGCTGGGGACAGATTTCAAGCACATCTGTATGCTGTGTTGACATGCAGCTGCCCATCTGTTCCTTTGTTGTTGTTCAGTGGCTCAGCCGTGTCCGATTCTCCGTAACCCCATGGGCTGCAGCACACCAGGCCTCCCTGTCCTTCACTATCTCCTGGAGTTTGCTCAAACTCATGTCCGTTGTGTCTGTGATGCCACCCAACCACCTCATCTTCTGTTGCCCCCTTCTCCTGCCCTCAGCGTTTCCCAGCATCCATCTATTCCTTAACTGGGTCGTCACAAAGACCCAATTACACCCAGTATTTCAAAGTCAAACCCCTAACGCCAGTAATTTTCAGTAGAATAATATTAATTCATGTATCTTCATATCAGGGCATAATTATTTGATACAAATAAAATTGTGCTTCTCTCCCTATGTGTAAAATAGCAATTCTTATGTAATGTTACTCAGGTAGTGGAGTGATATGTTTCGGACAAAATCTTTGTGTAGTTTTCTTTTTTGTTGTTGTTAAGAAAACAAAAAAGTGGGACGTGTCAATCACGTCTGAAAATTGCGCAGCCGGCTGTTCCGCCTTTTAAAGCCCTGTGCCACCTCTCTAGTACACTAAGAGAGTTTTTAGTCATAAGATTGTTGCTAGTATTTAGTGTAGAAATTAGTCGAGGTTTCACAGTATCGTCATTTGAATTACCTTTGCTCTGGAGATGTCATGTAAAGGTCATAGATGTCTCAGCCCAGAGGTAAACTTACTTTCTCTAGTGTGCCCTGGAGTGGGCGACTCACCCTGTGGACAGTGAAGTGTAAAGTCAGTAAACGGACTTTGAGTGACTACAGAGTTGGGTTTTATAGATCTACCTGGAGAGGCAAGAAGAGAGAGAGAGACTGCTGCTACCTGTTCTTTCTGCCAGGCCTCAGCTTTCTTGTCCCCTTAGAGAGAAGCTCCGGGAACGACACGCAGGGGGCCGCTTTGGAGCCACGTGGCTGTTCTTTGGCTGCCGACACAAGGAGAGGGATTATTTGTTCAGGTACTTGACAGCCCTCGTGTTGTAAGGCTCTGCCATGCTCTACAGGTGTCATCTCAGGCTTCTCCAACTTGAAATTACAAATCTTCCAGTGACTCCTTACGTATTGTGTTTCAGAGACGAGCTCAGACACTTCCTTAAGTGTGGAGTGCTCACTCACTTGGAAGTCTCCTTCTCAAGAGATGCTGCTGTCGGGGAGGAGGAAGGCCCAGCCAGATATGTGCAAGACAGCCTCCAGCGTCACAGCAAGCAGGTGGTGGGGGTCCTCCTCCAGGAGAGTGGTTACATCTACGTGTGTGGGTGAGTGCAGGGGGTGGGGACAGTCGGTGGTGTTCATTAAAGAAACCAGGGGCCCATTGGTTAATGACCCGGACCTGTATGGGTGGGAGATTTGATTCTCAAGTACAGGGATAGAAATATAAGTTCTAAAATTATTTTTACGTACCCTCCATAGCCAGGAAGTTGTTATCAGGAAAACAGAGTGAAAATTAACTCATGTAGCCTTCCCTGGGTCCACACTTCCGCTGCAGGGGGCATAGGTTCAGTCCCCGGTTGGGGAACTAAGATCCCAAAAGAAAATTAACTTGTGCGTTGTGAACTGCTCTGTGCTATTTTAGATTAGGTTTCTGTGTTTGTTTTTGCTATGCCTAATTCATTGTTTAATTGATTTTGATCAGTGAATACTAAACGTGTGATTTGTGCAGTCAACCTAGGAAAACAGCTTTGGTTTTGACTCTGAGAATGTTTTCCCTCAAGCTCAGTTGGTAAAGAATCTCCTGCAATGCAGGAGACCCTGGTTTGATTCCTGGGTCAGGAAGATCCTCTGGAGATGGGATAGGCTACCCACTCCAGTATTCTTGGGCTTTCTTTGTGGCTCAGCTGGTAATTAATCTGCCTGCCATGCTGGAAACCTGGGTTCAATTGCTGGGTTGGGAGGATCCCCTGGAGAAAGGAAAGGCTACCCACTCCAGTGTTCTGGCCTGGAGAATTCCATGGACTGTGTAGCTCATGGGGTTGCCAAAGAGTCAGACACAGACCGAGCAACTTTCATTTTCACTTTTCACTGAGAATGTGAATTTAGGATTTTTCTTAAGACATAATTTGTAATGTCAAAGTTGACATACGCCAGCAGTCATTCTTACGTTTCATCTCCTTTTTGAGACAAGATCCGTTATAGAAACCCAAGATTGCCATAGGGGAAAAAAAAATTTAGGAACTAGCTATGTGTTTTAATGGAACTCAAAATGTTTGCTAATTAAAAAGGAGTTTTGAAATGAGAAACTACACTTATATTTTTTTTATCCTAACACTTCCCTTCCTGGCATTAAAAATGTTCCATTAAGTTACCAGGTTGGATTTTTTTGATTTCTAAAACTGACACAGAAAAAGAAATATTGGCATAATGACCTGGAGTACATATAAATATAATTGAAAAGGTTTATAAAACAGAACTTACTTTTTGGACTTACTCTCTGTGGTACATTCTGATAATGTCTATTTGTTCGTTGTATCATTTTTAAAGAAAGCTGACTTTGGCTCCTAAGTTGATTTCACGACCCATTAACGACGCCTCAGATAGAAGAAGCTGCTTTAGGTCAGAAACGACTGAGCTCCTGGATGTTGCGTTGGTTTATGTTTTCATGTAGCTTCTAGTGAAGTATTTGGTCTTCCTTCTGTTTGCAGAGGAGAGTGCTGTCAGATTTAGGCTGAAGTTTTA